>NW_015387808.1:138649-206994 GCF_001527695.2 Protobothrops mucrosquamatus | reverse complement strand
TTCACTTTCCCCTTAGGTTGAGATATTTGTCCATTCCTGTTTCCCAGAAAATGCACATTTCACATGTATTTCCTTTAAATGAAAGGGAGGCTGGAGTTCTTTTTCTTTGCAAAACCTCTGCATAACAAATATCACCGGTGTTCAGTGTTTGTCCACAGCTCGGAGCTGAGCAGAGTGTAGTTCTGTGATGACAGGAACAGCTGACTCATTAGCAGAGAGCAGCGAAAGGTAATTAACCCTGGGAAAAGTACAGCTGCCATGCGAGCTGTTCCTTTCTGTAGGATCTGATTAGAAATTAGTGTTAAACCAATGATTCTTTTAAAAAACGTCATTGATCATTCACTTTCACTTTCAGGTGTGGCCCCCTAAAAGAGAACCTCAAATGATACTTAGGTGCTTTTTTTAAAGGTCCTTCTCAAAACGGAAACCTGAGTGAATGTTACCCACCTGTTTGGCTCCCAACTGACTTTTCTCATTATGAATTCTTGATTATTTTGAGGACATCCTTAAACTCGGTAAAACAATAGAAACAATCAAATAGATATTAAATCAGGGGCTTTTTATCTGAAAAGAAGAAATGGGTGCACTTTTTTTTTAAAAAAATATTGATTGCACGCATTGATTTTAGCATCCACTGAGATTCATTTGGATAGTTGTCATTGGCTTATCTGGACAAACAACCCAGATTTCTTTTTTTGGGGGGTATGAGGGGTTGGGATGAAACTGAGTTTTAAAAGGCTAAGAATAGTAAAGGTACATCAGGGAGAAAAGTCAAATTAGAATGAGAAAGTATATGTTTTTGATATAGTATACAAAAACCTTAGCCTATGTGATTTTACTGAAGTTTTCATAGGTTTTAATAAAATGTTACATAACTGTGGGGATGTAGAAAACCTTTGAAAGAGAAGCTTTGGATCACTTCTGCTAAAAAAAATAGTTCTTCTTGAACCTTTAGGACACATTACTTCAGTTTCCCAGATTTTTGCAACTACTTTGGAGGTTGGTTTTAGGTCTCTCTGTGTCTATACTTTTCAAGACTCTGGGTGGACTTAGGGGAAGGGACTTCTCTAGGGATTTTAAAAAGAAGTTGTGACCTGCGTGACATATTTGGAACTGGGTGATGTCTCCTCCTCCTCCTCTTCCTCCTCCTCTTCTTCCTCCTCCTCCTCTTCCTCCTCCTCCTCTTCCTACTCCTTCTCCAACTCCTCCTCCCCATTTTCCTGAAATACATATTTTGAAAATATTAGTTGAGACCTAATAATTTAATTTTGATGTATGGTGTTTGAAAATAACAGATACTGCTGTCAAACAAACCAGATTATTTGCAACCATTAAATGTACTGTTCTTAATCCAAATATTATAGACTAGCAAGAGGTTTACTATATAAATTTGTGGTTTAAAGTCATTAAACATTGTTTACAAAATGGCATACAATGCTTTTGAAATACCATCATGACATTGGTGACCTCCCAGACAAATCTCTTGTATATTTAGCTGGCATAGTACAGTAACTTTGATGGTGACAAATGTTGTAGATCTGGGTCACTTGTTGCTTAATATATTGATTGATATCTCATAAACAATTGATAGAAAACATATTCAATCTGAATTATGTGTAAACATGATGATCTTCAATTTCAATATAAGACTGGCCAGTCATGTTGCTTTAAGGAAGTAGTTCAAAGTCATAGGAAACTCTTATCATGTGAGGTATTCCAGGACTGCATCTACAGTAATACATATATTCATAGGGCAAGTATTATCAGCAGTGATTGTTTAGAATCACAGTCCAGTAAGTAGCTTGTGAATGTAACTATTAGGGCAGTTGCGAATCTTTTAGAGGCGGCAGACTGCTTTTCACAAGGTCCTGTTGAATTTAATGAACATATGTGATTTGCATGCTCAAAGATGGCACACTTCTTTCTTTTGTGTGACTACCTCCCCCGCTTCTTGGGGTATGTCTGTCATGTCTATTGAAGGGAGAATCTTTTGTTCATAGAGAAGGGCAAGACTGTGTCTGAGGGCTAAATGGAATAGATCTTTCTTCATGTTGCAATTGTTGATTTGAAAGTACTTCCAGTGTGCAAAGAGCTTTATCATGCTTATATTTTCTTTTAAAGCATTTGCCTAAGATCTAAAGTTGGAAGACAGAGTAAAAGCCCCCTTGAAATAATTACAAAAACTCAGACAAGACAAAAATTACAGTGCAAGTTCAGCTTTAATTTTGCTTCCCTATTTAAGCTGTAACTTTAAGTTTAAAGTTTCTTTATGAAGAAGTTGTATCTTTCATGCCAACACTGTAAAGATCAGTTTACAAAACACATTTACAACTTTTGCTCAGTGCAAATAAAATATACTTATCGGGATTTCAGGCCTCCCTAAAATTTCTTACACTTTGCTTCCAAATAAGTATACTGTTTTACCTTGCCTTCTGGAGGAAGAACAATAGACTATATCATCATATGTAGACATCATGGTTCAATGTAGCCAAGGAAGTAGGCCAATTCTAGAACTGATAATTCAGCAGCACTTTTCCTTTTTTTTTTTTCTTATTGAAGGTGTCTCCTTGCTCTGTTGTAGTAGCAATATCATAGCTGTAAAGATCATTGTGGTAAAACTGCCATTAATGAGAAGGAACTCTCTTTTTCCTTATTACATATAGTTGTAGAATTGCAATCCAAAAGAAAAACATGCATCTTTCTTTTCCCCATCATATAACCACTATAGTTATCTCTGCAGAATATAGCAAAGTTGGTTTGGCTAATTTTCTGTCCAGTCCATCATGATCAGTTCTGTTTTTGAGCGCTGCTTCATTTTGATGTATTATCAATATGCACACAACTGATATAGGGATGAGACCATACAATTGTCCTTCATTTCAGTGGCATTTGCACAGGGCAAACTTGGTGGGATGGCCTTGGAACCTTCTTACTGGTCTGTATCAAGTATTTGTATTAAACTTCTCCAGACTAATAGGACTGCATGAAAATTCCATGTCTGCCATTTTCTTTTTCCTTTCTTTTCTTTTTTATAAAATAATTATGAAAACTCCTACAGTCCTTACTTTAAAAAAAAATATTGTGCATTTGAACTAAACTATCTGTACTTTGTGAGCACTTCAGCTAAACTATGAATTTCACGTACATTTCAATTTGAGCCCCAAAAGTGTAAGATATTCCAATCTGTCTTTTGTTTCAGGAATGGACATCTGATTTGTTCATTCATACATGCAAAACTAAATAAAATGTTTATCTGTATTCTTGTTAGAGGAAACCCAGGAACTTTAAGGAGTCCTATTGTATTATGGTTACTAATGAACAAATCATTTACCTATATAGAACTTTTATATATGTAAATGTATATATTTTCCATTTTAGTTGCATTAATTTTCTTTTTCTTTTTTCCTTCTTATAAATATATTTGTCTATAGTCTATTTTTCCAGTAACAGCAAATAGTAGTAAGGCTATCAGATCAGGGGTGCAAAATATATGGACAACCACTGAACAGCAGCACATTTACTGTGTTCAACTTAGTGTCCAGATTTGTCCAGATTTTTGCAGCCCAGATCTGGTAGCCAGTTATCTGATTCTTTCCAAAATAGTATTTATTTTAATAAAATTGTTCAAATACTTTTTTTTTGCTATGAAGGGCACTTTGATTAAAATGAACTTTGTTTTTGAATTTTTATATTTTGCTATTTAAAATAAATTGCTTCGAAATTATAAGGCTGTTGTGGCATGGTTGTATTCCAAATGTTGTATACAGTTCTAACCCAGGCCTTGAAGTTAAGTGGTTAATTCATTAGCACAGAGTTGCCATAGCTACCCCTGGAGAACAGACAACAACTTTTCTTTCTTTTGCAGCATTCTTTTAATTTAGAGAGAGGAAAACAAACAAGCAGTTCAATGGATGAATATCTATATATATTTGTGGATTCAAAAAGATTAACATAAAAATTACAGTCCTCAGATTTTATCATGTTAATATTTTAGTGGTGGTACAGTTACCTGGTTAAAAAATGTGAAAGTCGGTTTCAACCATTTGCTTCTTCAAAACATGATGGAAACTGCTTTTTTTAAAAAAGGTGTGGGTAATGCTTTTAGCATGCAGTTAACAATGTTCTTGAGTATATTAGTTATTCAACTAATTCCAAGACCCAACTTTATCCATTACAAACACTCCCTTGAAAGGCTTGTTGGGAAGAAAATTGAATTCATCACCCTGTATACGTCTTCTAGCATCAGAATCACTAGGTTTCTTTTTCTTTTGAAGCCTGTTTAATATCCAGATGCATTCTCCCAAAAGTGTTAATGGAGGTCATTCCTGTAGCCTCCTTTTGCTGGGTACAGCCAAAAGAGTTTTTGCCCGTTTGATAGTTGCAGAGGACGGGAAAAAATGATGCATTTCTACAGATTTCACCTTCAGCTTGAAAGCAGCAGTGATTAACAGGACTTTTGCAAAGTTTCTGTGTAGTTACAAGGACAGCTTCAATCTTCTGTCATTTTTTTGCATTACCTATGATTATGCTTTTACCACCAAAATGCATTTATTTTAAAGGTAACAATACTGACTCGGAGAATAGCTTATGTTTCATCTATATTTATCAGCACTCACTGTACGTTTGTGTCTTCATTACCAGGAAATATTAAGGCACATTGTGCCATCTATTCCTGTTTACAGTTTATTATGCAGAGATAGGAAACACTTAGCATGTAAAATGAATGTAGAAATTATTCCTGGATAGAAACACGGACATTTCCCACTCGTTGGCTCTTTCTCCTCCATCACCGGATCAGAGTGTAATTGTCAGTAATCAGGCCTGCTTGCTGCTGATAAAACCACTCTGAATGCTAGCAGCCTTCTTTGTGTGATGACTCAATTATTCCAGAAGTGCCTCATCAAATCTGCCCCATCAGCTGGGCTAATAAATAAGGAGAAGAAACTGGCCCCCCAAAGCAAATTATAAATCCATTTGCATTAACCATTTCGCTGGTCCATGATCTAGGCAGAAATAAGCATGGCAGATTGTGTTAAGCTTATTTGAATATGTTTATAATGTTTACAGCAGGCACCCCTCCCTCCCTCATTCCCTCCCTCCCTCTCTTAAAGCACAAGGTGTTGGAACTATCATCCACAAACAGTATCTAAATGCAGTTGTGTTAATTAACATAAGGAGTTGGGTATCTTTGTGACAGATTTTGTAGCTTAAACCAGGTGAAAGTTAAACCCTTCTTCTAAGCAAAATAGCTTACACAAGGCAATACAGGCTGCTGCTAGATATTAGAAAAAGAAAAAGAAAGAAGAGGCCATGCAGAGGTAGGGTGTAGACAACTATAGAGGTGAAAAGGCTTTTTTGTACTCACCTGTTCTCATTGTGCCATGCCAAGAACTCAAGCAGAGTTAAACGAAGAATCTTAAAACACTATGGATTATTGTACACTCAATTCAGTGTGTCTGTTACAGTGTAAATGCTAAAAGGAAACATTACTCTGCCTCCAGTCTTTTGGCTTGATCCCAAACTATGATTCAAGACCCAATAATGTTTGACTCATTTATGCTTCTGGTTTGTAGAGCCCTTTATAGCTGTGGGCCGTGGTAGAATACTGGGTCTAGTGGGAAGGTGATAGCATAAAGTGGCAACTGTCAGTAATTCTGAAGGCCAAACTTGATTGAGAAATGCCTATAAAGAAAGACAGGAGGCATAGGAAACCACTTTGCAAATAAAGGGCTCAGTCTTGCCCTCAACAACATCATTTGGAAGGCAAAGAACAGAGAAGGTTGATATATTTACAGAGATCCCATTACTACACAGCCACTTGGGCGATGATGTGACAAGCATCTCAACTAGCTAACTGGCCCTTCAGCAAGAGACTATATTCAATTTGAACTACTAGTTACTTACCATAATAGTAATAATAATAATAATAATAATAATAATAATAATAATAATAATAATAATAATAATAATAATAATAATAATAATAATAATAATAATAATAATAATAATAATAATAAAGTTGGAAGGGACCTTGGAGGTCATCGAGTCCAACCCCCTGCTCAGGCAGGAAACCCTACACCCTTTCGGACAAATGGCTGTTCAATCTCTTCTTAAAAACTTCCAGTGTTGGAGCATTCACCACTTCTGGAGGCAGGTTGTTCCACTGGTTAATTGTTCTAACTGTCAGGAAGTTTCTCCTTAGTTCTAGGTTACTTCTCTCCTTGATTAGTTTTCATCCATTGCTTCTTGTCCTGCCTTCAGGTGCTTTGGAAAATAGTTTGACTCCCTCTTCTTTGTGGCAGGCCCTGAGATATTGGAACACTGCTATCATGTCCCCCCTCGTCCTTCTCTTCATTAAACTAGACATACCCAATTCCAGCAACCGTTCCTTATATATTTTAGCCTCCAATCCCCTAATCATCTTTGTTGCTCTTCTCTGTACTCTTTCTAGAGTCTCAGCATCTTTTTTACATCCTGGTGACCAAAACTGGATGCAGTATTCCAAGTGTGGCCTTACCAAGGCATTGTAAAGTGGCATTAACACTTCACGTGATCTTGATTCTATCCTTCTATTAATGCAGCCTAGCACTGTGTTGGCTTTTTTTGCAGCTGCAGCACACTGCTGGCTCATATTTAAATGATTGTCCACTAGGACTCCGAGATCCCTCTCACAGTTACTGCTATTGAGCAAAGTACCTCCTATACTATACCTGTACATTTGATTTTTCTTGCCTAAATTTTTCACTATTGAGTTTCATTTTGTTAGATAGCGCCCACTGTTCAAGTCTGTCCAGATCCTCCTGTATCTTAAGCCTGTCTTCTGGAGTGTTGGCTATTCCTGCCAGCTTGGTGTCATCTGCAAATTTGATGAGTTCCCCATCTATCCACTCATCCAAATAGTTGATGAAGATGTTGTCTAGTTACTATTAAAGAAAAGTCAAGATGCCAATCATTTGGTGATGAAGTCAAGTCCAATTTGATGGCATTCAATAAACTAGTTACTTACAGCTAAGGTGGCCATAGAAGGATTGAACAGATTCTGCCTTGCTGCTCTTAGAAGTAGAGTACTATGATCTCTATGTTAGAGCAAGGATGGAAAACCTGTGGCCTTTCACTACTGAACATCTCCTAGCAGCCTTGGCCAGAATGGCCTATGAAATTGAGATTATACATATATTTTTTATCCATTGTAAGAGTTTAGCATAATGGGAAGTCCTACTCATATGCTTTTGGCCATAAGGTAATCAAAGTTAGCCCAGTTATTAGGACAGGTCCCTCCCATCCCTCCAGCAAATACAATCTCATATTTCATTTGGAGATGTGCAAGCACTTGCAGTCCATATAGATAGCTTCTTCCCATCTTTGCAGCAGATAAATGGAAATCCTATGCTACCTGCTTGTAGCATTCTAATCTACAGTAGATAGCATCATATATTGCAGCAAAACTTTACAAAGGTTTATAGTTCCCACTCATGACAGCCAGATGGTAGCCTACAAATGTTATATGAACTGTAAATAGTATAAATAAGTAGCTAGGAATGGTCGAAATTCAGATGAATCAGAATACTTACAAGTGTAAAAAAAGAAAGTTAATTTATCTGGGCTGCAAATTCAGAATTTTCTGTACTTCTTTTCTTCCTTTTAGTGGTCACCTGGACTTTTGCAACCCTAAATATAACAATCCTAACCCAGCACAAATAGAATAGTTATAATAGTCACTGGTCCGGCTATTGTCTTTCTGAAATAATTGAGATATTATAGAAGCAAATTGAAGTATCTTTTTTTCAAAACATTTTGTAATACTAACATTTATAACAAGTTGTAAAATTCTAACTAAAAATAGAATTAGAATACTCTAAATATGTTCACCAACACTTGACTGATACTAATTGTAATAGCAGACCCAAACATGTTAATAATATAAACGGGAATATGTAATTTTGATTTATGAACCCAAAGCTTTATAACATTCAGTAGTGAATTGGCCATACAGAAAAATAAACAGGATGTGGAATAATAATGCATAAATGGCATGTGATCACAATAGTTTCTTCAAGAACATGTTGCATTACAATATCTATAGCAGCCTTCTTGAACCTGCACCCTTCAAATGTGATGGGATTTCAGCTCCTGGAAGTCTTCAAATCCCAAACCAGCTTTTTTTTTTTTTTTTTTGCTATAGATTGTGAAGATTGCTACTGAGATAGCAACACTGTTATCTTCTATCTAGAGCTAAAAAGAATAAACATTCAATTGTCTTGCAGTGTATTTGATGCTTTTTATTTGATTTATATGGTGCCTTTTCTCCAGAAGTTTAAGGAATTATAAATAGCACTATTTCCTCTTATTTTATTTAAACTGCAATCCCATGGGGTAGTTTGAAATAAGAGAGCTTCCAGCGCTGGATGTGAATTTGAAACTGGGTCTCACTAGTTTTAGTCCAAACTCTATGCTACATGTTTTCCTAACCTGAGGGGCATTGATGCCTTTCTAAGAAAGCTGATGCATTTAATTCTCTACAAACTACTTTTATAATAACTACATAGTGAATTGCCAATGCAAGGTTACATGCACCAATAATGCTTTTCATTTATTATCCATTTGGTTGACCTAAAGGCTCTGATACTGATTATATATAGGCATAAGAATTAAATATACTTTAAAGATACTGAGTAAAGGTAGGGAAAGATATGCAGAAGCATTCTTTGCTAAGTTTCCCAAATAGTGTTCCTTATTTTGTTGTGCCAAATAGTCTTCAATAAACTAGAAACAAAGGTAAAAATAAATATATCCTTGTCCACGTCCAATAGATCCATGGCTCCCAGTGACTGCATGGACACATCTATGCAGTTTTCTTAGCAGCCAGAATTATCCATGGATTTCTGTCAAAATCTGTAAGGCTTCAGGTGTGATGTTGCAATCAAAGCCTCATGTTTTTTGTATGTCTGGCATCACACCCAACATCTAGCAAATTTTGCAGGTATCCATGTTGGCAAACTGTACAGCCCAGCAAAGCCTGTTGTCCTGGTAGTTCCTGGTGATCTCTGATTCATATTTAAAAACTGAATGCTGAATAAATACCAGTCAGTGTGTGTGTGTGTGTGTGTGTGTGTGTGTGTGTGTTTGTGTTTGTGTACGTACGTACACACACACACACACACACACACATTCAGATTTCTTTTTGCTGACAAGAGTTAAAGATTTTAAGTGGGAGACTAGTATAGCTATTTCGGACTCATTTGTCCTCATCAGCTAGCCACACCCCTTTAGTAGAACTGCAGTATATCAGTCAAAATGCCAAAGGTGCAATCAATCAGACCGTCTGTCTGAAAAATGTTATGTATGTATGTATGTATGTATGTATGTATGTATATATGTGTGTGTGTGTATGTATGGACTGCAGGTTTTTTTTTACCATTATTTCCCTTCTCCTTCCCTTCCCTTCCCTTCCCTTCCCTTCCCTTCCCTTCCCTTAGGAAGTTAGGCTAGTTATGGCTGATATAAGCAGGGAAACTCTAGTCCTCCAAAGGGATGTTTTTTTAAAAAAATCTGCCTAAAATACCTGGGATATCATATGGCAGTTATCAAGTGATGACATGCAGATGTGAGCTCCACTTTTAATTAGGCTACAGCCTGAGATTCAGAGCTTTCCTAAAATGTTTACACACAGCTTGCAGACTTCATCAGCACACCATTTCCTCTGAGAGCTTTTGATCTAGATTTCTTTCTCATGGGCAAGCAGCAGTGCCATTCTGATTGTTTGTGCTGTACTCTGGCCAGCCCACTAACACCCAAGACAGCAATAAGAGAGTGCATGTTAAAGTGCTCTGTGAGATAGATATAAACAGCTTAGGAGCAGTCTGTGGTGAACAGTAGCCCAGACCAATTTGACTTCCTTAATTGTAACTCAGCTACTGCAAATATACAGCCAGAGCACAAGGGGTGGCATTTCTTTATCAACTCATTCAGGAGATGAATTTTAAAGGCTCCTTCATGAATGGAAATATTTACATATAATAAATTAACAAGTGGTAGAGACTGATCCTATGTTAACCTTCTTCTGATTATCTTGTTACACGCACAACTTGTTTTCATGAGAGAGTATTCAAATATGTGATGTCCAATTAAATGTGTACAGAGAACTTTCACTGATAAAATATAAGGGCATGTGAGGCATGTTATCTTAGGAGAAAGCTTTGTCACCATGTAAATACCTATAAGCATTGATACAGAAGTGGCACAAAGAGGTAAATGTTTGAAAAAGAGCAGTAGGCATTATATTATTTATTAGATTTTTATCCCATCTTTATTTTGGTCAGTTCAGACTGGCCTACAAACAACAACTCTGTCAGTTGGTAGGGCTGACAGCCAGCTTCATTGATGTCTAAAGATACCAGGTAGAAACCAGGAGAACTCTAGACATATAGAGTTCTCCTAGTTTCTAGCCTTGTATCTTTAACCATTACACTAAACTGTGGCTCTATTAATATATAAAACATTTAGTATCTAAAATATTTTCCTTCCTCCTTTCCATTATTACTATATCTAAAATCTTTACTTCATAATTCCTATTATGACAAATACAAGCATGAATCAGATGGCCAAATTTTCCCCAATGATCATAAATGTTTTCAGTTAACATATGGTGGGAAAGAGCTGAATAGAATGAAGTTGTGAAAAAGATTCTGAAGATAATTGACTTATCAGGAGGAAAATACATTTCAAGAGAGGGTATTCCCAAATTTTCACAGAGAAACAAAAGGACAATAGTGTAATAGACAACATGTGAATGAAAAAGAAAGAAAGCAGAATATATATATATATACATATACATCATTTACTACATATATATATAGTATGAAGACTGGATCATGAACAATCTAGTATTGGTTAAATTATATGATGTTATGATGTATAAGAAAATATTTTAATAAACTGAACATTTATTGCAGTCTAAGCTTTCAAATGTTCAACTACAGATTGACCATTCCACCAGTTTCATTGGATATACTGTAATAATGACAATACGTACAATAGTCAGGTAGATTTTTTTGCTAGGCCACGTGTCAAATTCGCTACGTCATGTGACGTGTTGTGATGTATCACAACTCTTTTTGCATTGCCGGCAATGGGGTGGGTGCAGTTTCGGTATGATGAAACCGGCCCATGGGCCGGCAGTTTGACACCCTGTGCTAGGCAGTAGACAATAATTAAATAAATGGATTACTTGTATAAATAGATAGAAGCTAGATTCTTATGCTACTTATGTTACTTTTTAAAATAAATGGTTCAGAAAGTCACAGTACATAAACATACATATTTTAAAAAATATTAATTAATCCATAATAACCACTTGAAAATCAGAATGCTTTTCCAGAAGTGTATAGCTAAAATCGCAAGAGAGGGGATTTCCATCTGCTGCTAAAGAAACTTCCCCAAGCCCTTTCTTAACAAGTTAACTGTTAATATTGGCCATGCATCTCTGAAAAGAAGCCATACAATTTGAAATGGCTGAACTTCCAATCCGTTTGAAATCGATCTCCTGATGTTCAGTGACGTAAAGGGGTTAGAAAATCCCAGTAGTTCCTTGATATTTTCCCAAGCTCTTTTTGCAACATCTCTACTTCTGTCAGAAATCCAGCACATTGCGCACTCAGTCTGCACAGTTACACCCTCCCCAGTGCAGTTTCCTAAGTAGATCTCAGCTGTGCTGCCTTAACTCTCAGTCCCTTAGGAAGCAAGAGACAGCAGATGGGGTTAGGGCAGAGGGTGACGCTTCTGACAGTAAACGGCCCGGTTCTTGAGTTGAAGCTGTGAGCGTCAGGAAGCACCTTGTCCCTTGAGGACTAGCCATTGAAGAAAGTTAAAAATGAGCCTTTTGAGAAATGTTATTAAAAGTAGTAAAATTCACAATTGTGCAGATGATGTGCTGGCGTGTGGTTATTCGGATGCTAATGAGTTTGACATTAGGGAACTCCAAGGGTTTACAGCTACTCCCTCATGTGATTTAGAGCTTTATTGGCAATCTTTGGGAAAATAAGTGGAAACTGTATTGCTAATAAATATAGAACCTGATGGAGCATTAGAGAGTAAGGAAGCAGTGTGTGTGTGTGTGGGGGGGGACTGCTAAATTTGAGGATGTTGAAAGAGTTCCTTTCAGTAATCTTTTGTTTTAGAATAATGTATTACAAACAAAAGGACTGAGGCAGGTGCAAAGTGCCTCTTGTAAGAAACTAGATTAGTAAATTAAAATCTTATCAGGGTACACAACCTACTTTTCTAATAGTGTGTCTATTATAAGATTAACACGCTTTTAGTTATTGGGATCATTTATTTTCTGTCATCCATAACACTGTTTTTTTTCTTTGCTGTAATACTTATTCTGTCTGACACAATCAAATCTGGAAGAGAACTTTAACTCAACTTATGCCACTTATGATGTAAATGTTTCAAACAGTATTTTCAGTTTCAACAGGAGATACTCAAAAAACTATAGACATCAAAAGTAATCTTATACCATGAAGAAATTGGTGGTACCTTAAAGGTTTTCCTGGGTGCCATAGGATAGATCTCCAAAGTGATGGTATTGGTAGGAAGGTTAGTAATTTCCACCAATTGTGGAAATTCTGCTGCCCTCATTACAGCCCTGACTGTCACTCAACTTTGAAAATAGCTTTTCCAGAAAAATGAGAAGCTAAAATGACATATGGATAGAAAAGGGAATTTAAATCCCTTCTTCTCCTTCTTTTTCAGTTTGTTTTTTTTAAACAAAAGTTTAAAGAAACAAATAATCCGATTTATAATTGGATATCCTGGCAAAAGATAACTTTGTTCATTGTTAATTCCAAAATACCATTGATTTGAATATTCTTTCTAAATGCTATGATAAAAAGGTTGGTTTTTTTGCAATCTAGAAAGTTCAAAGGCATTCTTTCAATGAAGCAGAAAAAATACAGTTTAAACATCTAAGGTGAATGGATACAATCCACCACAAACTTTTCTTGTACAATTGAAACATTTTAATGTTCTCACTGAAATTTTGAGAATAGCTGCATGCACTGGGATTCAGTGATATTCTTATCCAACCGAGACCAGCTACAAAATATTTAAAGAGAAGGGGACTATGATTGAAGATATATATTATCAAACTGCAATGTCAAGAAATCAATCAATGAGTGCATTTTTTCAGACTGTGGGAATAGCAGTAATTTCTGAATAAGTGTCTTTTGCTCTGTTTAATCATTAGATAGTTACAGCAGTTTGAAGTCAAAGGGAAAAATATGTTTGGGGACTATCTAAATCAGGTGTGCCTTTTCTTTACCACAACTGCCCCTGAATGGATTGCATATAGATACTAAATTAATCCTATGAATCAACTTAAGTTGTAGTGACAGAAATACTGATGTATGAGAAGAGTAGATAAGTTGGGTGACAAGTAGGCAAACAGGCAGGCAGGATGTCTCCTATTTCTGGGGAATGAGGCCACCTAACTGGCTCTGATGTTTGAACTACAACAATGTTTCTCAGCTTTGATGACTTGAAGATGTATAGCTTCAACTCCCAGAATTCCTCAGAAAGCTTAGGGAATTCTGTATCACACCTCTTCAAATTGTCAAAGTTGAGAAACACTAAACTATAATATTCCTCACTTTTTCCTTCATGCTGAAGCTGCAACTGTGTAACATTCTATACTATGGACTGTTCAAGATTAACTAATATTCAGGACTGTAAATATGTTTGAGTAAATTGTCAAGACACATTAAATGATAATAATGAGCCAAGATTCTAAAATTCAGTTTTTAACTGTCCAGTTTTACTTGTAAAAAAAGATATGTAGACAGGGATGTTGCATCCAATGTATACTTTATGTGGTGGTCAATGTTTTAAATATTTTTTACTGTGAGTTTTTTAAAATGGTATTGATTTCTAAGTGGAATTATGCACAAGGCACCTTGTGGCCTTAATGCTAGGACTCTAGCCTCTTTGGAGCCCTGACCTGGTAAGAAAAATATTTAAAAATTACTTACACATACACACACACACTTTTACTTGCGTGCGTGTGTGTATGTGTGTGCATCACAAATCCATCCACTGAAAATGAATATCTCTTTGCTAAAAATTATGAACTGTAATTTACCATTCTGGTCCAGTCTTTTCATCCACTCAATTCTATGCAGACAGCCCCCTGGTCAAGAACAAATTTTGTTCCTAACTCAGGTTTTAATCCTGTCATGTAATATTTATTCATTCAATGGCCAGCAATATAAAACAACCAAAAAGAAATGAAAGATAACAAGTAGAATCAGAATCAAAGTTTGGAAAATGAGCACAAGTATATATTGACCAGTGTTAAGTAAATCAAATACATCCCTATTCCAACGATATTGTATTTGTTCACCTACACACTAATAAATCCTATATATTAAAACTATACACCAAAATATACATCCACCCAAAATTACTAAAATACAACTGAACAAGATATTAGTGAAAATGAGAGTCATTACTTCTTTACTCAGTTTTGCCTTATTTTCATTGCAGTAGCATAGAAATTTGGCTACTATACAAGTAATGGCAGGATTTAAGTCCTGGAAAACATGGTTCATGTAAAAATTGTCTGGTCTCCCTAGGAAACTATTACGGGGAGGGTGTACTGTATATTGATCTAACACCTCTATACAGTGCTTTTTTTGTAAAAAAAAAAAAAATGCTGGACTTCACACACGTCATACAGGCCGCCTTGTCTACCCTACAAGGTTTACCTTTGTAGTTGAAAAAAAAACCCTTCAATTTTTAGTGTATCTAAAAGACTAGGATTTTGTTCAAGGTAAGTTAATACTATTAATATTACCATGCACTGAGTGGCTTTAAATTACAAGAAGGCATTTTATTAATCTCTTGGGACATTTACCACTGGCATACCCATTTAGTTTAATGAGTGGAAATGTCAGCTTTCTATGTGGAATGAAATTGGCCCAATAAAACAAAATTTGGTTGCTTGTAAAAGATTGAATTATTTTTAAGAAGTTGTCAAACAAGGTGGAAAAATTTACATTTGGAGTTTAATATGGATATTGACTTTGAAACAAATTAAAATTGAAACTTTGTCAGTGAATTTACCTTAAATTAAACCCAATTTAATAAATAGATCTGATTAAACCTCATACTGTAGATCTACCTTTACATCTGTTGTAATTAATATATATTATTAATAATAATACCTCCAAATCACAAGGCATTGGCTTTATTCTTATTCTTCCTCTCTGCAGTTTGAATATAAAGTATAAAAGACTAAAAAACGATTTTCGTAGACATCCCAGCCTTTGAACTACCCAAGGAACTGAAGCAGCAAAGTTTTGCTGTCGGGCAAGCTTCCATGCCAGCCACCTTTCTTTCGTCTTGCTTCGCCTCTTTTTAACCTCACACACACCCCACTTTCTCACCCTCTCGTGAAAGATGGCCTCCATGTTTATGTGTCTCCCACCGCCACCATTGGCTTCCACACCACATGGTCCGACCCAGCCAATCAAGCCACGCTCTGACTGTGGTTCTCTGGCACCTCATGGCTCCTCCTAGAAGAGGCAGACAGCACCGGAAGGGACCATACTGCCAGCGGGGCATTTTCAAAAACAAACGAGAATAGGAAGGGAAACAATAGGAAAAGAACGCAACTCTGGCAAATCCGTTGAAAAAAGGTGCCGGAACTCCATTTCAGTGCATTCTATGACAAAAAAAAGCCCTGCCCCTATAGTATTTGTAGTGTAATAAAACATATGAGATGTTTTCAACTTCCTTGTTACCACATGTACATATTCGTTCTCCTATGAGGATTTTGTTATACTAGCCTTGCTGATATAGTGCTTACGTCTACCTCTAAAAATACTATTTAATCTTAGAGAAGGTTAGATCTTTCAAATATCTTGCTGATTCCCATATATACCATCTTATCCCTTTTCTACTATGTAGAGGTATCCTATTTACTTCTAACTGGAACTCCATATCTCTTATTCTATTGAAAACCAATTGTTTGACTCGATCATAGCCTAATGAGATTAAAAACAATGGAGAAAGCCCATACAATGCCAGCTTATGTTTCCAGGGAGAATAGAAGTTATTTATCAGAACTATGGAGGGAAGACCAGCTGGAAAGAATTGAATTTTCAGCCAGAAGGTTATCATCATCTTCCAGGCCCTATCATGAATTTGAGGTTTTTAACTCAAATTTGTATGTAGGTCAGAACTTGTATTTAAAAACAGACTGTCTGTAGCAGACAGTGTTGTCCTTCAAGCTGACGAACTATTGAATGGTCTCGGAAACTGCTGAAAACTGTTGGAAAAAGGCTGTATATTAAAAGTGTGTGGCTTCAGCAGTTCCTGAAAGCACTGAATGGCTTCAGCAGTTTGTCAGCTTAAGGAAGGACAACACCATCTGTCATTTTTAGTAATAGGCAGCCAGTTCATATCTAAAGTTTATTCTTAAGTCAGACATTCTTAGCCCAGGGTCTTTCTGTAAAAAAAAAAAGAGTGACTGGCCCAAACTGACTTAGATCATGCCATCAGTGGCCAAGGAAAGATTACACCCTGGTTCTCCCTGCTTCTAGACTAGCACCTTAACCAGCATTATATATACCTTTTTCTTCTTATATCTTACACTTCTTCCTTGCTTAAATTATAAACATGTCAGGGTAAGAATTAAATCCTTGCAGCTCATTCACTGGAGAAAACCATTAGCAAATCTATTGTGTTTTCTAGGTTTATATCATATAGTGATTGACTTATAAGTCTCCCATATTTGAGGATATTCAATATAATAGTAATAATAATGAAATTTTCATAGTACTTTCCAAGTATATTATCATGAAGTATATAGGCTATATTAGAAATGTAAGTCCTTGAAGAACAGTTGGTTTTCAGTTGCACTGTAGAGACATGGTTTTGAAACAAAGCTTTACAGTAAAATAAATCTATGACTCTGGTTTTGTTTTCATTATATTTTTAGCTTATCCCTTTGTTGGAGAAAACACAGGAGATATATTACTTTCATATATTTATATTTCCACAAATAATAACAAATCATATAATACTGCAATGCAAACTCCACTCCTTGTTTTACTTGTATCATGAGATCATATGCAACAATATAAGGGATGAAACAGGCATCATGGCATAAAAACACAAAAGCAAAAGCTTTATTTGATATGGATGCCCATATTTGTTTACTGAAGATAACTTTTTATGATATGGCACATGATCTAGCCTGAGAACACGTAACATCTCCCAGATTTGTACTCTGTTGAATCTTCTTATCTTTAACTCACATTGTCTATATTATGTGAAAATTTCTAAGACTTAAGTGAAACTACAAATTCTAAATAAAGATCTGTGTAATTCATCTCCAAATAAAGTTGTCTATTACATACATACATACATACATACATACATACATACATACATACATATGCCGGAAATCACACATTTCATACAACCTGCCTTGCCTACCCTACAAGGCTCCATCCAAAAAAGGTGCCACAGTTTCTTTTTAATTTTCAAATGCTAACACTAAACAATGAAAATATGTAAAATATGTTTTCTAATTAGCAAAACCCAAAGTTTCATACTTTTTTTTCCATCTCAAGTACAAAATCCAAAAGTTAGATGTATTCTTTTATTTGGCTAGATTAGTTAATTTAGCCATCAATGTTAGTTCCATCAGTTCTTCTAGCCATTTATCCATTGTGGAAATTAGAATATCTTTCCATTTTTGTGCATAAAGCATTCAGCAGGATCCAAGCTGGGCCGGTCACTGGGACCAGGGGTTTTCTCTTCCTAACCTTTGGACTCAGGCTGGAGGCCCCATCCTCAGGGAATTTCTCTCTAGCCATAAAGCATTCTTGCTGCTGCCAATATATATAACAACAAGGTTCCAGATTTCCCCCCCCCCCAAGTTCTTTGTTCATTAAGCCTAAAAGAAAAGTCTCTGCCTTAATTTTATATTCACTTTAAAAGTCTTCTGTAGTAAAACATGAATCTTACCCCAGTATTTCTTTGCTTTATCACAAATTCACCAAAATGGTCAAAAGTTAATTCTTTGCATTTACATTTCTAACAACTTTGACAATTTTGGGGACTGTTAAATGCCAACAGTACATCACTTTATAAAAATTTTCTTTTAGATAATAGCTTAATGTAAATTTTCAACCTTTCATCCACATGTTTTCCCATTGTTCAAGCTTTATATTATACTCCAAAATTCTTTGGCCATTGAATCATGCAATGCTTCACATATTCATTGTCCAAATTCAATTTCAGTAACAATTTGTAAACCTTGCATTCTTTCTTACAGAGAATGAATTTTGGGATTATCTGTTAAGTCAGACAAGACATTTTGGTCCAAGAGACGGATTTGGTCATTTGGAATTTGCACATAATTTTACTCCGAAGCAAACAAAGGTGGGATAATGTTTTTGGTGTTTAGTTTTGAGTGGAAAGTATGTTATCTCATATGTCAAACTTGTTTCATTTGGACATTTTGTTTGGATTTTAAAACTTTTGATTTATTTAGATAATGTGATTAGTTAATTCCTAAAGCATGGAATGGTGCTTCTATTCCTTTCCTTTTCAGATGAGGCAAGCAGCAATGATATTTTTACATACACATGTATGCCTTTGTATTAAAAATAAATATTTTCACATAAATAAATATTGTGGAAAACATTAATTACCCATTGTACATTGAAGCTTTTATTCTTTAAGACTAAAATTTCTTTTATTCTATTTATACTCTGCCATTGTATTAATGATCAGTTTTCTTTCTTTTTAAAATTTTGTGGTTATAATGAATTATCCAGAAAATTGATATCTTTATGCAAGAAACTCCAAAGATATTTATTTTTTTACAAAAATTGTTTTTTTACTATTTAGCATAAGATTTGTGTTTATTTATTCCGAAAATATAAAGTTGGCACCTGCCCCCCCACCCTGCCCCCATTTTATAAAGCTGTGACTTTACCCTCTGATGCCTTGGTAAAGCAGACTAATAGAAATCCTTGGCACACATGAGTTACCTAAGGGAATAATAGAACTATTTGCTGTAATCGTTTGGCAAAAGGACATAAACATATGGCTTTGGTTTATATTCAGTCCTGCCAGTTGTGCAAAGTTGCGTGGACGAGGTATACAACAGCAGTGACAACTCCAAAATCAGAAGTGAGAATCAAAATAAATCATCCTCATTAAAGAACCATCCAAGCTTGTCTCTGGTATAACATGCATTCCACTGTTAACCCAGTTTTGAATTTTAGATCCCTTTTCGAAAATAGACATACTATTTTACCATGCTATCATAGAAAGGATTACATGGTGCACAGTCTCAAATTAAAACTCTTTCTGATTTAGGTTTAGTATTTAAACTTGTTTATTCTAGTTTTTGGAGAACAGGAATATTGGTACAGTAGTCAGATTCGTATCATTTGTTTTTCATTTTGAGGATGCAACAGCGTTAATGATAATATGAATAATACTGTGTGCAAAAGAAGCTTTCAAAATCCTGAAAGCTATAAAGCATCAGAGAAAATACTCTAATTACAGCTTTGATGCTGTTGATGTACAGCTGATTTTTTAAAAAAAATAAATATAGATAATTTTCCAAAGTAACATTCTGTATTGACATTTTATTTTCTTTTATTATTAATAAGAATCAGCTAATATCTCATAATGTGATATTGTTCTTTCTTTAACCTCAAAAGTATTATCCACATTTTAATTCTATAATGTGTGTATGCATGTAAAATATGAAATTTAATATTCATCCAATTTTAATTAGTTTAATTAGTTGAAGAGTTCTTATAAAATGTATTTAATCAGCTTTATTCTTCTCTGCTGGTAATAATTTTCTTTCAATCTACATTTTATAAAGCATAATGAAATAGACATTTTGGTTACCAACAAGGCCAATTGTAGTGGGCCAATTTATTCACAACCTAGAAAGCTCCTAGGAATTTGTTTTATACTGAGTTACAATGTGATCTTTGTGCGGACATGGACTTATTATTGTAATGTTAGGATTTTCTGCCATAAATATAATCTAGGACCTTTGCCTCTTTTGTAACCAGAGGAATCATCTGAGATAGCTATTCATCAATCTGATTTTCTTCCTTTCCAAGTCTAAATGGACACCAGATTATCAACTTTCATATAGTAAAGCAACAGGCATATCTATAATATCAAGTGAAAACTTATATGGGAAGAAGGAAAAAAAAATCAAGGGAGGGATTGTGATCAGATATTTATTATCTTGCTTCAACAGTTTTATTCAGTTTCATATTTTTAGGTTACACAGAAGAGTAAATTGCATTGTTCCTAAATAATTCTTATCTGCTCCAATCAATTAAGTCACATTATTCATCACGCAGAAAATTGTTTGTATAATCTCAAACTCATTCAAACACAAGATTTTTTTAAACAAATTGGAGCCCATATGTGAATGATGGTGAAACTAGATGATATATTAAATTCAAGATATTTAAGCAGCTGCAGTCACCCTATCCAAATCAGGATTTTACACAAAGTTGTTTTTTGCCTTGGAGGAAAAAGTACAAGTAACATTTTTATTCCCAGATCCAGATGCAGTTATGCTAAAGATGGTAGAACGAAAGATTAAAACCATTGTATTCAGTCAAAACACCCCTCCACACCCCCAAACACAAGGGCATGCCCTGTGTTTCAGATATGGAGAAAAGGAACAGAATCAGCAACTACCTGTTTTATTTTACTGTTGTTTTCTTTTTCAAAAACATAATCTAATCACACGGGGAAATATTATGAAATATAGTTAAGCAACTTTCAGACAGCCTCATCATTAAATGGAAGCTTCAGAGGGGAAATGGCCCCTACTTTTAACTTTATTTAATTCTCCTAGAAATATTTTGGAAGAAAAAGCATTCTGCTGTACATAATACTCACCTACTAACCACAATTGGTACAGTGGTGGGATTCAAATATGTGAACAACCAGTTCTCTGTGTTGATGCTGCTTCTGGAAGTCCATTCTAGATCTGGGCAACAAAAAATTAGCTACTGGTTCTGCCGAAGTGGTGCGAACCAGCTGAATCCCACCACTGAATTGGTACCTGGAACTACCTAGCTAAAATGACAGTCATTAAGTAAAATTTATTGCGTCCGTGCCTGAATTGTGACATCAGTTCCATTGCAATAATTAAGCTTATCATCCAAGTCATTAAGTGGGACATCAGGTGACTACAACTTGCAATTTACTATAGGATTTCCCATTGATTTTCCTTGTTAGAAGCCGGCAGGGAATGTCACAAATGGTGATCACATGACCACAGGATGCTGTAACCATTGTAAATGCATGCTGGTTGTCAAGCACCCAAAGAGTGATCACATGACGGTGGGGACATTGCAATCATTGTAATTTCGAGAACCAGTCATAAGTGTACATTCTCAGGGCCATTATAATTTTGAATGGTGACTAAACAGAATAGCTATTAACTGAGGACCATCTGTAACTATTTAAGATCCTGGGCTGATCCACACTTAGTAATGTTTAGATTAGACCTACTTCAGTCAATGAGACATTTATCGTGATCGTTCATCTCAATATACTGATTTTAGGAGATCAAATGACTTAGTTTTCCAGATGATGGTTTCCGAATTGTCCCAGATGATTTATGAGAATGCAGCAGATCCTTCTTAGACAGACAATAAACTGAAAAACTAATGATATGAGTTTCATGTCTATGTGGTTTCTGTTATTTGGTTCCAATCAACCTATATATTTATATAAATTATTAAAGATGTCAGAATTATCCAAAGCTTTAAAATAGCTACATGTGAACTAAAGACAGGATCAATTTTGGTCCAAGTACAGGTTAATAAAGAAAAAAAACCCCTGAGAAATCCAATACCATTGCTATATGTTACATGGCTTCTACTCTTTGGAAGATCTTGCCCCCCCCCCCACCGCCAGATGAGAACTGCTCCCATCCTCCTGACTTTTTGTAAGGTCTGAAGACCTGGTTCTGCCAGTTGGTTTCAGGCTCCAATGGGTGAGTATCATGTTGGAAATGGTTGATGAACCAATTGCAGACCCCATCTCACTTTCTGCACACCCTATTCTCTCCCTCCCCATATTTTTACCATCATTTTAATCGTAATTTATATTTTACTTTATTAAATTTTATTGTATTATATTTTATTTATATTTTGGTGTGTTTGTTTCATGTGTATATACATACACACACACACAAATACCTGTATAGCTATATTGCTTTTAACTTTGTAAGCCTTCCAGAGTCGCCTTAGGGTTCCAATCATAATCTTCATTTTCATTTTATAAAAGCAACCAATTTAATTTTAGAACATGACGTAGCGCAGGAAACAGTCTGAACTCCTTTGTTTTTAGGCATGGAGAACAAAACTTTTAGCTGATGCTTGCAATTTCTACTTTTTTGTGAATGTCTAATTTTTATAAGACTGTATTGTCATTACAAGATGGGAAAAAGTTTGGAGATTCATCTTTGCTGCATATATGTATTGCTATATGTACTTCTTTAAACAGAAATCTAAACAACAGCTCAATTGTGCAGATTGCTTAGATTTGTGTTTTGATTATGCAGGTTAAAACTGGAGACAATAAAAAAACAGGCAAGTGTTTCAGGTTTAAAAGTTGGACAATTAAATTTAGTGGTACAAAAATTATGTATACTTAATTCTGTTAAGTTAAACTGAGTTTAGTATTGAAGTTTAAAATGGATATGTCAAAAGCTATTTGTAGACAATACCGTGAGTGTTTATGTCTGCTCATATACTCACATATATACATAGTGATACACTTAGTGTCTATTATGAAAATATTGGTTACTTTACAGAATTTATGAGGGATTTGCTTTTCTATATACTTTTTTCGTTAATTGCATATGATATCATTGCATTTTACTCCAAAATATTACAAAATGTTGCTCCCAGAAACTAAGGGCAAAGCATAATATTTTCATTTTAAGATCACATAAAACACTGCCTGTCACTAGTGAATATAAAAGCTCTTTGAAGGCATTATTAAAATGAAAATCATTAGTCAAATGAACTCTAATGCTCTATTGTGTGAACACATACTTAAAGGAACTCTTGATTAAATCACATATTTTATGTCTGTGGGTGAAATACGCATCCCAATAAGTATACTTAAGATGGCAGCTTTTAGTAGTATATTGGGAATTACAACGTAAACTATACATAAAAGTAATATATAAGCAATAGTGCTTCTTATCTTTTAAGCCTAACAAAATTCCTTCCTCCCATAGTTTTCTTTTCAAATTTCAAGTTTGCTATTTTTAATGATCTGAATTTAAAAAAACAACATGTAAAATCATTGCCATTAAATTAAAAATAGATACTTATATGTTTTTCAACTTGTGGCTTGTATGATATAGTTCAACTTATTTCGGCTCTGCTTTTTTTCCTACAATTTTTAAAATGCAGTTCAAAAGAATGCAGATTCAAACTATTACATATTGAACAAAGTTTGGTCAAAGAGAGGAACTAGTTGGAACTTTTACTTCTTTATGATACATTATTGTTTCATTTGGATAACCCCAACCCATTAGCCTTTTGTAAGATATCAAGAACCTGGGTGTTCCTTCAGGCATTTAGGTTGGATGGTTAGGTGAGCTATGCTGGTTTATTTTGACTTTTTATGAGTTGGGAATGTTTTTGTGATCTTGGGTGTTACAATTTACTAAATTGTTCCTAACTTTTCTACGCCATTCAGGGTTACTTTTGTACAATAGGTAACCATGTGTATTCCCCCCCTCCCTCCCTCCCTCCCCCCCTCTCTCTCTCTCTGTGTGTGTTTGTGTGTAGCAAGCAAACAAACAAGCTTTTAGTGAACTAATATATGGAGCAAATAGGCATGAGAAAACCAAAGGATGGAACTGCATTGCCATAACTGTTCAGCCTTCTTATTATCAAGCTGTTTCTTTTCAAACTTTTCAAACATCCACATAACCAACCTATACATGTTATTACTTCTCTTACAATTATGGAACACTATTTTAGGAATGTTCATTTCAGTAGTGCTTTAAATTATCCCCTGAAAACTTAAAAATATATACAAGCTGTTTAAGGAAACATCAAACATTTTCTCTTTAGTAATGTTAATGCTGCTAGAGTTCAGAAAAATAATCATATCAGGTTGACTGATTTCTTAATTAGTTGCTCTCCAGATTTGTTGTGACTTCCAAACTTCCAATCATCACCCTGACTAGTGTTATTATTCTTGTTGTTCAGATTTGTATCTTACCCCATTTAATATTAGCTCTAAATGGCTTTACAAGACAATGCATGAAAAAATAGAAAACCATGATGCAAAAACTCTAATATAATGAAGACACTACATTTCAGAGTGGTCCTACAGCATCTGGCAGGTGCCAGGTTGAAAAAGTTGAAAACAATCAAGATGGTGGCTGTGTTAATGTGAATGAAGCTCCACCTGTGTTTTTATGTGCCTCACATAAATAGGTGGAACTTTGTACCATTGCAATCTCCATCTTGATATTTTTTTTACCCATACCCTGAGTACATTCTTGCCTCAATTACTTTAGTTGAATAGCCAATTGATTTATTTCAATTTTTCTTATTAAGAAAGTGCTGGTTAATATTAAGCAATATGTCCTAAAACAAGGCTCTACCAAAGAGCTTAAGTAAACTTTTGAAGATAATGGAAGTAATTGCTCAAGTTTACCTCACAACTCTTTAAAATATGTCATTGAATGGATGGAAAACTGCACTGCATTGGGACATTGTAAATAACTCCAGCTTTTTGAGGAGGTTGGGGGAAGGGGAGGGTGATTTGGGTTTTCTGTGGACTACTTTGTATGCAGCAGACACCCTCAGCCAGTGATGATGGGTTTACAGTGCTATGTTCATCATACTAAATAGGCCTAGCCAGATTAATCTTAATCTGTTTAAACATCTGTCATAAATTCAAATGATTTTCCTAAAGAAAGAAAATCAATAGAAAAAAAAATCACCTATATTGATTTGGCTAGTATTTTGCACCCACTGTGTGGTATTTAAATATTCATGACAAAATAAAAACTCAAATAAATGCTGCTTAAAAAGAGCCAGATTTTCCTCCACTTTTCTGTTTGTTTCACAATTAAAAAAAGAACTGCAGTGATTGGTATAGTGTTTATTATGAAATGATGAGGATGGAATTCTAACTGCTATAAAAAAAAAGAATAGTTTTAGCTTGTAAGAGTGGCTGTTAATTTTTTCAGCAGAGTTGCAGGTGAAATACTGCACATTGGATAAATAGTCTGTATTGGTTTAACTGCACATAATATATAGTGTGATCTGGAGTTGTTTGTCTCAATAGACTATAGTAATCAAAAGTAATGAACCTATTATGTGCAGGACCTTGGAGAGCATGGAATGGCAGTAAAAGTGTGGCACATAAAAGGTTTATTAAAGGAAATTAAAGTCCATCATTGCCACACCTGCTCCCCTATTATAAGTCTATGGCAGGTCAGTGCCTTCAATCACGACTCAGCATCAGAGAACAGAGCCACATTTCCCATTACTATTGCAATCACACTGCAAACCACCCCATCCAAGGTTTGAATGGCAGCAAGCAACAGAGAAGTTTTCTTTCTGATCAGACACTTTATTTTTAATTATCTACATTGATAGCCATTTTCTTTGGAGCATTTTCTATTATCCTCCATTGTCCTCCATTGCTAACACACACACATGCATAGACACCCCCCCACACACACAAACATTTCTAATTTCAGATTATACAAGACCAAAACCAAAGAAATAGACTTATTCAAGTATTTGCATAACATTTACAAAAATCTGTTCAACTATTTGACTGCTTGTTTATTCCTATAAAGAGCTATTTAGGTCATATGTCATACACCATATGTTACATATCTCATACAGCCTTGTGTAATATTAGTTGTGGGGGGGACAGAGAAGCTCACAATTGTTGTTACATTTTGAAGTTGGTTAAATTAGGCCTCTTATATTTATAGTCATAGTATTGAAAAAGCCTGAATAATGTGGATATATGTGAATTAAAGTTCTTTGAAGTTTTCCAATATTTGATTAAAGTAAATATGCAACCTTAAAAAAGGCTTGGTGGAAATGGAAATATAGATTAATTAATATAGATACTCAAGATTAATGAGTAAATTCTATTCAGATTATTTATTAACCCAGCAGAAGCTACTTTCTTTCTAAATTAAATAGACTGAACTTGCTATAGAGAATTAACTGTTTTGGATCATAGAATGCTTTGACTCCCTCTCAGATCTTACTATATTGACTTCATCATGGCAGTATGTGTGTGCATATGTCTGTATATTCCTGGGAAGGATAATGAAGAATTTATAATCCCAACCAGGTCAGCCAAAGCATAAAAGTCATCCTAACTAAAGTAAAGTGGCACCAGTATTGGGCAACAGTGATATAGAAAATGATGGAGGTGGATTAGCATTTTAGTGATAATGGCAAAGGTATGATTTTATGTGCAGGAGAAAGCAATGATAAATCACTTTTGTACTTTACCAAGAAAACTACATAGATATAGATGTAAAATTATTGATAATATACTGCTGGATAATGGGCCTTCGGCATACTGTTGAGGAACCATTGAGAATCATTTGGTGTATTATATATTGGTGTTTATGACATAGCTAGGCTAGTCTTCAGACTATGTAATAGCTGTTACCATACAGGACATGAAAATCCAAAGCTGCAAAGACAGAATTAGAGTGGGAACATGAAATACAAAGAACATAAATACAGGTAAGATCAGCACTTTGCACTTTGAAAGATGCATTGACTATACTTTGACAACTTCACCATCAGAGAACTGATTTGAGTGGAAGTGGACACTTTCAGTCAGAAAACCATGGTTTTTAGCATTTAGGACACATTAAAGAAAGAATGGCATTGTCTTTATGGCAAGGAAGTATGAGTAAGGACAGTTCTTAACTAAAATGCAAACAATGATCAAATGTTGATTAAACAGCAAAGATATCATGAGGAACTGATTGTGGAATAGATAACAAATTGCTCATATGCAGGTTCCTTGTCAATCTAAAGAAGGCTTGAAAGAAGAAAGCTAATCAGTTTCCATGATATGATCTTGAGCATAGATCCACAATTTTCAAGGAGGACAACAGGAATGGCTTTGAAGTCCTGAATTTCACTGATAGAAAATTAGAGGAAGTGTGGACTTTGTTAAGAATGGATGTGAAAAGAAACTGCCGAAGAGCAAGCAGCCAAACTCTGAAGCTACATGGTCATGAAACTGTGCATCAGTATAATTCAATTGCTTCTAGAAAAGCCTTAAACTGACTTAACCATGCCAAGCCATGCAGTGTCCTTACAGAAATGGGAATCCCAGAACATCTCATTGTCCTCATGCAAATTATCTGCAAGCTCTAGTAATATGTCAAGAAGTACAAATAAAAAATGGGACTATGATTAAATGCAAAGAAGACCAAACTAATGACAACAAGTAATGTATCCAACATTTGAAATAACAATGAAGAATCTAAATGATGGATACCTTCTGCTTTTAAGAATAAAAAAAAATCTGGCAGTCAAGAAATGCACCTTAGACTAACATTTGGTATAACAGCAATGAAGGTGTTGAAAAGGAAGCTCTACATGCCAATTAAAATCAGAATTATGCAGGTACTAGTTTTCTCTGCTTTATGAAAGTGAAAGTCAGACTCTGAAAAGGAATAGAAAGACTACCAATGATTTTGAATGTTGGTATTGGAAAACATTCATGAGATACGGTATCATGAATGGGAAAGGAAACAAATTAAAGAATCATGCAACAAATGAAGCCAGAGTTCTCACTTAAGGGACAATTCATGATGCTCAAATTATCATGTTTTGGATACATTATGCAAATATTTAGGTTTCTGAAAAAGGTGAAAGAAGAAAAAAATGATGACCAGCAGCAAAGTGGATGAACTCAATTAGAATGATGAGGAGTACATTATTCGAAAAATAGGACCAGGATTTTATATCATCAAGACATAAAATCTCCCTATATTGTCTTTAAGGGTTGATAGCAACTCTTGATAGTGCTCTCGTTATGGGGTATAAAATAAGGGAGGGTACCCATGTAAACCAACTTGAGCTTCAAATTAAATAATATACAAAATAATAAATCCAAACCAGAGATATATATATATATGATTTGAGGAGGTTTGGGCATTATCTAATATTGTTGTTGCTATTAATCAGTCTTCCTAACAGATCAAGCAGTACATAAAGCACAATAATTCAAAATCAGAATTACTTCAATCTGCAACTGTTTTACAATCCAATATTCAAGTTTCTTAGTTACGCTTAATTGCAATCATTATAAGCTAAAATCCATAATAATAAACTAATTGCATATTTTTTAGAAGACAACATTTCCTAGCTTTTGAATTATGGCTGGCTGAAGAAAATAAATGTCAGTTTTTCCCAGCCTTTAATTTGTGTTGGGATTACACTGAAGGCTTTAATCCCAACATATCTGGAGACACCAGCCTTCAAATTTAGAATTCTTTATAACAAATAATATACAACACATAAATTCTAGAGCAAAATATTTGTCTGTGTTTCTAAAGTAAAACTCATCAGGTTGATCCACAGAGTGAACAGAAGTTTCCGTGGTTCATGGTAGAGTGTGGGTGAAGTCGTGAGGTCTTGGCAGGTTGGATGAGATCGTCAGGTTAAAGCTTCCTGCGTCTTTATTCTGCTCTACTGCATCCTTTGTATAAAAATATTCTTGGCAAACTAAAAAAAATATATCTTTATTTCTAAATGAAACAGATCGTGAAATTTATGCAGAATTTTATTTTTATCAAGGGGACAGTGATCAGGGTGATTGCCCTTAAGATAGTCTGAGTTGTTTTTTTTTAAAAAAAATAAAAAATAAAAGTCATAGTGAATAAATCAGTTGCATATGTGCCTAATTTACTGATTTTAAAATCTATATTACAATATCTTAATTCAATAAGCAAATATTCCATCATCTCAAAAATGTGGTTCCTTTATATTTTTCAGAGTTTAATTAGTTCTTTTGCTCAAAACCTCCAATTACTTTTTTGTCCCTCTTTGTTCATATTCAGAACCAAAGTCCTCACATTTTCTTTCCTCTGTTTAAGTGGAAAACACACAATCATACACACAATTTAAGAACAGCTGCTCCTCTTGCTTCCATTGTCAGCCTGAAATTTTGTTTATCACTAATAATAGTGGAAGAAAATTTTTCCATTTCTAGCTGGATAGTGGATTTCTTCATACTGTAAATAAAAGTTAATGTTTTTACTTTACAGAAAAATGTTAGGAGTTTTCAAATTTAATAAAATGGCAGTACATATAATTGTCACAATGTTTTTATGCATAACTTCCTGGATAGGTTTGGGGAGGCAGTAGGAACAAAACCAGCCCTGCTTAGTTTTGGTTTTGTTGTCAGTCTATCCAAAGAAACCTCTATCACATAATATGCTCTCTGAGTTATATAGTTTGAATATGTTTGTTTCAGTTGGAGCTATGATTGCTAGAAATGATACCAATGAGATGTCACCAGAAGCCTGACCAATTTCACTGCATAATTATAACCAGATCCACTGCTTTATTAGAATTTTGTGAACAAATCATAGAAAAGAAAGTTATGATGAATTCAATGCTCATACCCACTTGTGTGGAACATACTTTCAGTGCCAAGATATGTTCCAAATTCACAACATACCACCAGAATAGTTAAATAGTGATTGTAGTAACTTCAGAGACTTATCTTCTCTCCCATAAAATAAATCTAACATCTATGAGATATAGGAGCTAAAGTGGCAGTGTAGGACCTAGGTTCAAATCTATGCCCATGAAAGAACACTGGGTATTAGGAGTCAATCATGATCTTGTTTATTTTACAGAGTTGTTATTGTGGAATAATCTAAAGGAACCAGAAATTCATACATTATCTTGCATTCCCAGAAGAGTTCAGAGTTCAGAATAACAGAGTTGGAAGGGATCTAGTTCAGCCCCTTGCTCAAGCGACCTGTACCATTCCAGACAAATGGCTATCCAGTCTCTTCTTAAAAGCCTCCAGTGATGGAGCACCCACAACTTCTGAAGGCAAGCCATTCCACAGGTTAACTGTTCTCACTGTTAGGAAATTTCTCTTTATTTCTAGGTTGCTTCTTTCCTTGATTAGTTTCCATCCATTGCTTCTTGCCTTGCTTTTTGGTGTTTTGGAAAATAGGTTGACCCCAACTTCTTTGTAGCAGTCTCTCAAATATTGGAACACTGCTATCATGTTTCCCCTAGTTCTTCTTTTCGCTAGACTAGACATACCCAATTCCTGCAATCGTTCTTCATGTTTTAACCTCCAGCTCTCTAATCATCTTTGTTGCTCTTTTCTGCACTTTTTACAGAGTCTCAACATCTTTTTTTATAATATGGTGACCAAAACTGGATACAGTATTCTAAGCGTGGTTTTACTAAGACTTTATAAAGCAGTACTAATATTTCACGTGATCTTGATTCTATCCCTCTGTTAATGTAGTCTAGGATTGCATTGGCTTTTTTGTCCTGTTGCCATACTGCTGGCTCATATTTAAGTGATTGTCCACTAGAACTCCAAAATCCCTTTCACATTTACTGCTATTGAACCAGGTTTCGCCTAATCTGTACCTGTATGTTTGGTTTTTCTTCCCTGTGTAAAACTCTACTTTTCTCTACATTAAATTTCATTTTGTTATATAGGGTCCAGTGTTCAAGTCTGTTGAGATTCATCTGGATCTTGAACCTACCTTCTGAAGTGTTGGCTATTCCTGCCAGTTTAGTGTCATCTGCAAATTTGATGATTTCCCCTTCTATTCCCTCATCTAAATTGTTTATGAAGATGTTGAAGACTACTAAAATGGAACCTTGGGGTATTCCACTGCTTACTTCCCTCCATGTAGATATAGATGTAGATATAGTTCCATTACTCATTGAGTGCAGTTTGTAGCCAATTACAAATCCATCTGGTGGTGATGCTGTCTATCCCATATTTTTTTTAGCTTACCAAGCAGTAGGTTATGATCTACTTTGTCAAATGCCTTACTGAAATCCAAATATACTATGTCCACTGCATTTTGTTAGTCCACTAATTTAGTCAGCACATAAATCTAAACAATATAATTAATAAAGTAGTCTTGAAAAAGAAGAGCATGAAAGAATTTAAAAACTAGGTGTATTACATTGTGGGCTTAAGATATTTTATCATATTTCTTTCTTTAAAAGGTTTATTTACAATACTTGTTTGCTTTCTGTCAACTCTGTGTTTTCAGAGGGTGTATGTTAATATAAAAATGAATTAATTACAATGTAACAAAAATCTAAAATCTAACAACATAAAATAATTGATGGGTTATTGGATAGTATGGACATATGTACTGCCATATACTGTGTTAAATTTACAAATTTTCAGCATGTTTCCGAACTGTACCAACAGACAGTATGTGTTTCTAGGCAGAGGATGTGCTAGACCAGGAGTAGTCAACCTTGGCTCTTTTATGACTCGTGGACTTCAACTCCCAGAATTCCTGAGCAGCTCAGGAATTCTGGGAGTTGAAATCCATGAGTCATAAAAGAGCCAAGGTTGACTACCCCTGTGCTAGACTGTAGTTGTTGAATCTCATAAGGCCATTTTCTTGGTGGAAACCAATAACTTATACAAGAATATACAGCACAGCTTATTTTCTTTTTCTCTTCTCCTACAACTTTAAATTTAAAATTGATAGATAGTCAATTTAGGGCAAACAAAATATTGCCTTCTCAAGACAACAGAAATATATGAAATTTGTTCCTGTACAATTCACCCCTGCATTAGACAAATTTATCTAGTGATACATCTGCTAGTAATAATGACTATGATGGATTAATGGAACTTCAATATTTGCAGGCAGTTTGTTACTGTATGCTACTTCCTGGAAGGCACCAATGGACAAAAGCCTTCATGTCCTGCTTGGATCTTGATGAAAACATTTCTGGGGGAGGGAAGGAAAGTTCTAGGCTAGGTTCTAGGCTAGATGGAGTTTTTATCTGAATACATATAAACATATACACAATTTCTTAATTGGAATTAGAATGTAAATCCCTTAATCACTACTCATTTGTAGCTCATTGGCAGTTGCGTAGAGAGCATATTAAAGAAATACGGTTTGTGTTAGAAATAGCTTCTGAACTGTCACTGAAAGTCATTCATGGTTGGCTTTTTAACTCAGTTACAACAGATTAATAAATTCTTCATTTGTAAGACATCAAAACTGTCTTCAGTGGTAAATAGATTTAATTGAATGCTTCCTGTTTTCTTGCAGATGGATGCTGATGGAGAAGATAAAAAGCTACGTACCCGTTCAAGAGGAATCGAGGGTGAGTTAGCTTAAAAGGCCCCTTTCTCTGACCCTGTGCCCACCACACCATGAAGCATAATGATCTCTGCACAGGCTCCCAAATGTGCAGTCACTGAGTCGACACCTTCCTTAGGGCTCATTTTAATCAAGCCAGGACAGAAACTGCAAGCATTATGAGGTGAAATGTTATTACATGCATTGGGGAATGAAAGAGGAAAGACAATCTTTCTAATGCATGATAAATTTCACATAGACAATTTAAAAAATCCCAACAGAAGCTCTCTGATATTTTGACACTAAATGGCTTTTGCCGTGCAAGCAATGATTTTGGAAGAGAATATAAACTCCTCAGTGCAACTGATCCTTTTCAAATTATATGCTAACTTGGGTAAACGAGGGACATGCATTTTAGTGAATTTTTATTCCCTGTTGAACAAACTCTGCTATAACCTTTTTTTAAAAAAAAAATATCCTTTCCAAATGAATGTTTGTCTACCTGAAATATATATACATACTTACATACACACACACAAATACACATACACATATATACATATTTTTAAAAGTATATTCGAATATTTGCTAAACCCATTTTCTGATTCTCATTGGGTAAGGAGTGGAACAGATGGCAATGCAATATTGAGATTAAAAGGCCCCTTAATGATCTAAACATCTGGAAAACATGATTGACTAGTAATACAACCCCTTAAGGAAAATAACTTTTTATTATAATTGTTAATGTTCTTTGTGACCCTTCATTGAAAATGGGATAAGGGCATATATAAAAGTAAATAAATGGTAATATTTTATTTTCATTTGAAGCAGATTTTAGTTGCAAAGTTTGTGGCAGAACTTCAATGACTAAATGTAATGCTAATAAATCTAATTTGCTACAATCCATTACTTTAAGGGCACTTTAAGGGTACTTTGACATATGACTCCATGAAGGACCTTTGAAGCATCTGCTTATTTATATCATGTTTGAATATGCTGGTGCAAGGAGATAATGCATATAATGAACAATTTAGGGCAAGTAATCTGATTCAAGCATTAGTTGTTGAAATGACCTAAAAGCTTGTAACATACAGTTGGAAGACACCTTCTTCCTATGAGATATCATCCCATTACCCACTGCTGTTACAGCTGCATGAGAGACCATCATAGACTGAATTGAAACATGTAGTTTGATTTAGTAGGTAGGGTGCTGATGCAGAAACCAGGAGATTCTGAATGTCTATGGAGGTTCTCAGTCATCCAGGTCATGGTTGTCCCAAAGGTGTTTTTTAAAAGGCAACTGGACATTCTTGACTTTTCTTGAAGATGCTTCACTTCTCCTCCAAGAAGCTTCTTCAGTTCTTGTTGGATGAGAAATGAACTGTCTTCAAGAATAATCAAGAAAGTCCTGTTGCCTTTTTTAAAAGCGCCTTTGGGACAGGAGACTCTGAGTTTTGCTGTTCTGGGTTCAAATTCAGGCCAGGTCATCTTAAGAATACACAGGATGGGTCAGTTTATTTCAATGGGTGAGTTTATTCTGGCAACATAACCTGCAGTACAACAACTGAAGGTTGAAACAAAGTTACAGTTCTCAAGTATTTACCTTTATACCTTCCCTATGTTCTTCCCAAGAACAGAGCCTGCCCACTAGAAATTATTGTAAACTGTAATTAGCTGAATAGCCAAAAGGGGGTGCTCAGTTAGGCATCCTGCTGAGCTTGCAGGCTTTCCCCCCCAATTTCCTCCATATCACTTGGCTTCCTGCTTAATTAACATTGTAGTTAGAAGTGGTTGTCACACAGAGGAAGGGATCTTTTGCTTATTCTTAAAGGGAATGTTTAGCTCAATGGGGTTGCAACCTTTGGCCAATTGCAACCTTTTTCTCTGTGTAAAGGACTTCCATGTCCTAAGAGATTTTTTATGGGTTTTGATTGAGTTGCTAATGTCTTAATGGGAGATGCACTCGGCCAGTTCAGCCCCAGAATCACTATGAGCGGAAAAACTTAAATAGTTCTTTGTTTTATGACCTGGGATTTACCGAGGATAAGCATGGCCAAGGTTAGTGGATGATGTGCATGGCAAGGGTGATATAGAATATGTCATAGGGGATAGGGAAGTCACTTTCTTCCCACAATGCCTTAGGTATGAAAGCTTTCACACTTTCTCAGCCCAATCTACTTCACAAGGTTGTTGTTGTGAGGAAAATAGGATGAGGAAGAAGTATTATGTATGTTCACCAACTTGACTAACTTATAAAGTAATAAAGGTGGGATAAAAATCTCATAGATGAATAAATAGTCCTGCCCAAGCATTCTCTGCCTTGATTTTTCCCATTGTAGGAAAAACTCCCTTACTGTAAAGTTTAGAAAATGGAGAAGGACACTAGTAGAAAAAATGTATCAGCTAATCCTGTGATGGGAAAGGATTACAGACCAAATTATCTCCAGTAGAATATTATCAATTCTATCCAAAGAAAGAGGCCTAAGTAGACAAGTGGCCTTCCATACTCAAGCATCCAAGACCTTCCAAATATTTTGTCTGAATGGTCAGAAAACTCATTTTAGTTTATGAATAGAAGCCTGCTTGCCCATCTCTGATTTGAATGCCTTTTCTTAATGCAATGAATTCAAAATAAGCTCAGTGTTAACATACATATTTTAAATAAATTATTTTATTAAAGGTCAACCATATGGCAATTTCCTTCCTTCTCATTGTAAGCAAGCATTTTCAAATATTAAGACTGTGAAAAGATTGTGTGAAAAGCATCATCTGCAATGCATGGAAATGAGTATGAAACATCCCTTCCTGAATCATTAAAGCAACTACATCATTGCAAAGTTTTAGTGCTGCTCTGAAGCTGCTTCCAGCAGTCTCCACATGTATATGTACATATGACTACCTCACTTTTTATCTGTCAAGATGGCCAAAAGCAGTTTCTGTAATAGTCACCTGAGACTTGTAACCATTGCAGCTGCTTTAACAATTCAAAAATATGTGCTTCATATTTATTTCCACAAGTTTGGGGACCTTTTTTCCAGTGCTTTGACCCCTATAAAGTATTTGTTTTAAAAGATGCAGAGTTGCTTATCTCATTATATCAGAAATAAGCAATTATCAAACATTGTGGAGCTGGGGCCTTCTAAAATAATAGTTTTCATGTTCCTCTGACTAGTGAGCTCTTCTTTGAACTTGTTTTTCTTCTTGCAGATATTTAATAACCAAGCTAGGTAACTTCATCAGTACATAGTATAGGGGCGTGACGTTTTCTGACTGTTTAAATATAGTAGCTTGTCCTACCAGCCTTGACTGCTTTATTGTTTCATTGACTGCTCTTTGAGTGGGGCATTGTTTCTTTCTTGATTGTTTCTGCTTATCTGGATGTGGGTTAACAAATGATGGTGTGATGAGGATCAATGTACTTAAGGTTTTTTGGTTGTTTCTGTGACCTTTAATTGCTACCATTTTTGAATGGTTTCTAGATAGAGCTTATATCTCAGTGTTTTTGTTACTAGCTGATTAGTCAGAGTGCCAAGTTGTTAGGAATTGTATTATATTTTTGGATATGCCTTAATTAAGTCTACATTTTTCCAGTTGAAATTGTCCTGGAACTTGTCAGTGTGTTTTCAGATTAAGGAATTTTCATTGTCTTCTGACTGTCATGTTCATACATATATTCTGCCAGGTTTCTACCTGCCAGTCTTCTACCTGTTTGCAATCAAAAGAGTAATCAAGGAAGAAATAATACCCCAATCAAGACTGATAGGACAAGCTGCCATATATAAATAGCCAGCAAATTTCACTCTCCTATGCTCTGATGATGTTACCTAGCCAGTAACAAAATGTCTTCAAAACGAAAAGCAAGTTCAGATAAATCAAGAACCAAACAATTCAAATCAGAGCTACATATATTTTCCACTGTTGCAATGAGCTTTTTCTTGAAAGTACTGAGAGTGACAGCTTCAAAAGTGTTCCTAATTGAAGTGCCATAGCCCTGTGCATGTGCAAAATCAGAATCTGGTGAGAGCTCAGTTTTATTGGTGACTTATGAATGAGTTTTCACAGGCTCCAGGAGCACTGAATGGAGCATTTGGATGCTGTATTCCCCAGAAGTCAGTCCCGTTACGCATCAGCATATACAAAAGAATACGTACCCATAGGTGTGGAATGCTGAAAAAATAAATGAGAGAAGACTGATTCTTGGAAGGCCATATGGAGTTTGGAACACATCAGTGCAGAAATTTCTTGAACCTATCTAGTTCTTATACTAATAAAACACAAATTCCTTCCTGACCTTCCTGTGATTAGATCAGGGTTCTTGACTATATGATTCTGCTGAAATATATTTTGTTCTGCCTTGGCAAGTCAACATCATTGTATATCTTCCCATGGACTTGTATCATCCCTTGTAACTTGTTCCTGGTATTGAATTTGCTGGATTGAAGCAGAATTCCTGCAAGGCATTTGGTAGTTCCAAAATTTTTCTTCAAGACCAGTTTCTGGAATCTTTTTGTCCTGTTTTCTTCCCCATTGAGATTCCTACTCCTATTCTCAGACCATGCTGTTGTTGCTAATTCTGGGTCTAATGACTGCTGTTTCCAAGCCCTGCTAACTTACACTCTTGTGGACAGTGGTCAGGGCCTGTCTATTTATTTGTGAACTCCCAAGATTTCATGACCCACCATTTAAGAACTGCTGATTATAACATTTCAATGTGAAATGTCTATGAATGTAGAAATTAATGTGCAAACCATGAATTTATCATTATCACATAAAATTGTATTTACAGATGAAGGAACTAAGTGATACAATCCAATAATTTGCTATTTTATGTCTGTCTTTTTTTAAGTAAGTTGCTTAGAATTTTGTAAATTCTAAACAAATTGCTATAAAACTAATTTCTACATCTATGCACATTTTGGTGTTCATTTTACTGAGCATAATGTCTGGAGCTATCATAATCCACATAAATTCGAACAGTGGATGGTAGCAAAGAGATACAGATAGATTTGACCATTTGCTGCCATCTTGTGGTCACCCAGAGGTTATCAACCCAGATACCTTACCCCTTGCAATATAACTAGTTATAATGATATCAGTCTAGATCTATACGATTCTTTAAAAAGCTTCCTTTACCCTCAGTTGAAATCAATGACAGCAGTTCCATTTAGATCAGCAGGATGAAAAACAACTCCCAAATGAGATGATTAATTGCAGTGAAGTTATTGCTGCACATCTGAACATTGTTGTGAGCTTCCATTTGACAAAGTCTGCAGGGAGCTACAGGCTAACTGAGATTCTTCAGTAGTTTCTAATCAAAGTTAACACATTGCCATAATTTCTTTAAACATTAAGGAGACTATCACTCTAATTTACCAAAACAGTTCAGCATATTTAAGCCTTAAAATTCTTTTCTCTTGACCAAAGAGGCTTACAAGAGTGACTGTGTTTTCCCAAAAGTAGTGCGAAAGATGAGTAAATGATCTATTGGCTTTTCCAATAAACCATCTAATCTTTTTCAGGCAGGTAAATAAATAAATAAAACCAGAGTTCTTCATTCTCAAATTATCACCACAAAATAGGCTTTTTCACTGTACAATCAGCACTACTACTGCTATTAGTAGCAATTGTATTTATTTTAAAAGAAAGTATACAAGGTAAATTTTATCCACTGTACAGTATTTTTTTTATCTTTCAATGTGGTACAAAACCATCTGCATCTTTTGTTTTGAAGTCATCATAGAATTTGCTACTTAATAGTTACTACTCAGAATAATAATCCTGTGGCTGGGAGAAAATTAAAGTAACCCTGTTTTCAAAGCATTACTTTACTTATCAGAAGCAAGCAGATTAAAAAAAAACATATGTTGATTCAGTTTCCCCTTCTTTTACAGCACACGTGGATTCAATCACGCAGGAGCTCAGGTAAGATTTTAAAGTTTATATCTTGGCTTCATCACTGACTATTTATCTTAGGCATTTATTACAATAAAATAACAACCAGGACAAGTGGGTGTGTTCAAGTGATTATAGTTATTTCTTTAGAAGAAATGCTGGTGAAACAAAATGTTAAAGTTGTTTATTACATACCTCCCAGAATTCTTCGGTGTGTCAGAAAACTCCCAATGGGTAACTTTAGTGATTAGACAGGTGGGTGGACATTTCTGTTTTCATTAAGTTCTTTTGCCATAACTTTTCAAATAATTTCACTATACTGTACATTATACTTTAATATATCTAGTCTGCAGATATTCAGTTCATAAAACATTTTTCATATATCTTCTTAGATTCCAAAATTGCAGCTTTGTGTTATGTTTCTTCTTAATAAAGTTTGAAATGAATAAATTTTTTAAAAAACCCCTCAATCTCATATTTTGTTGTTCTCTAAAACTGCAAGTACAGTAACTAGTGTCGCATGGAATTATAGCTGAGAAGATATATCTCCTTTCCGGTTATTCTGCAAAACCTGTGGAATGATCATGGCTTATGTAGCAATTACACTATGTAAAAAGAAAATGATATCTATCTCTCTTTATTGGCATCATTTAGCTGCCTACCTTTTTTCCTACTGAGCATTTTATTGAAGCCAAAGATGTTAATTGCAAAATTACTGCATATTTTTTTATCTAGCTCACATTGTTATTGGTCACTGAAATGTTAAGTAAATGCTATACAAATACATTATGTAAATGAAAAAGTTCCAGCAATTTTTCAATGGAGAAAAATAAAATTAAAAACCATTTTTTTCATATTCTATTTCTAAATTGTTCAATCAAAGGCATTTCAAGGACATGCAGTAGGAAGCTTTAACAGTGAAACTGACCTTTCAGTTGAACAGCAACTGAAAATATGGATATGACAAAGATTTAGGGGTTATTTTTAAAAAGAAAAATACTAATAATCCCCTAAAACTCTAAAAACAGTATATTATCTCTGGTATAAAATCAACAACCTTACATTTGTAACAAGTGGCATATTGTATACTCTAATATGAGTGCCAGTTTGGCACCAGTCTAGAAACTGAGAGACTGTGAGTTCAAATCCTGCCTAAGGGCCAAGGCTAGCTTGGTGTCCCTGGCCCAGTCATTTTCTCTCAGCCCTAGGAAGGAGACAGTGATAAGCTACCTGAAAAACCTTGCCAAGAAAATTGCAAGGACTTGTCCAAGCAACCTCTAACAATTGGACACAATTGAAGGGGGGGGAATAAAAATATTTATTTTTATTTATTTGTCATATTTAAGAACAACTCATCTTCCTCATAGAAGGATTCTGGGCAGTGTACAATAAAATATCAAAAGCATAAAAACAGTATTTAAAAGTTAAAAGAAGCAAGAAAACAGAGAAAAATATTTTTCATTTATCATCTTAGATTCCAAGTTTGTAGCTTTTTGTGGTACAAATTTCTTTATTAATAAAGTTTTAAATAGTAATAAAACAGAAATCTAGAACTTTGTAGTGGTGAATGCTTAAGAATTTTTCCACCCAAAATTATTAGCTGCTATAATTGTGGTATATCTGGTGCTTCTTGTTTAATTTGTGAATTTAAAAAATGGCATTAATGTGATATGGGGATATGAAAAGAGCTATGTTTCATTAGTCCATGGGTATTTTTTCCATCTAGTAGTTAGTCTTTATGTATTTGAAGAGCTCCGAGGGCCATAGAAGACACAATGATGCAGTGACATCTTTGAAGAAGGCAAGCAAAGGAAAAGAGTGAATGTAAGACAAGATTTGACAATTTCACTTAAAATAAACTATTAGAGGCTAATTTTACCTTCTTCAAAGATATTTTGGATCCCAACACCCCAAAAGCACTTAAACAATAATTAATGTGTTGTGATTTTTAGCAGTAAAATTGTGGAGATAGGTTCAGGGTCACAAAAATGTGGTTTAAGGCTGCATCTTGTTCTCATGCCACAGTAATATAATTAAATTAGTCAGGATAATTCCTTTTTTTGGACCACATTCCAATATGGCAAATCCTGCTACTGGTTTTTAATTAAAATCCCATGTTGAAGGAAAAGTCTTCATCATGGTTCAGTCCAAGCCAGGAATAAACAACATGGCGACTGCTTTAGGAAGAAGGTTGCAGTTTATTGAAGAGGAAAGCCAAACAGAAAGATGGCTCTGGAAGAAAAGAGAACAAGCACATGTAGGGAGTAGGTTTTATACCCTCTGGAGCCTTTTGTTTGGAGTTGTTCCTGTGACATGAACTTTGACCTGAGTCTGAGTGTGCCCTTTGGTATCTATGGGTTAATCCTATTATGTCCTGTCTTAGAGTTTGGGTGGGGTATGTAGATTTTAGGTGTCTTTTTCTTCTTAATCTTCTAGCTGGGGCCCTCCAACCTTCCTGGATGGTTTACATCTGCATTTCTACAGAGCTGGTTTCTGCTTGGGGGAGGGAGGCTTGGGGCTATTAAGAAAAAAACTGGGCATGGTCTTCTGCCTCTTTAAGATCCTTTGAGGAAATATATTTTTCTGCCCTTTTAATATTTCTTTCTCTGGGGGGCTGACTTCCCACACCCACATACAATGTACCATATTGGATCTGGTTGATGCTAAGGGTTACTCTTTTTGAAATGACTGAGAGTCTACCTTTAAGCTCTTTTAATTTTGAAAAAGGTTGCATATTTACTTCAGATCGAGGTATATTGAACAGCAAAAATTTTCCTATTTTGTGTAAGGTGGCCATTTGATTCTGCAGCCCACAAGAATGTAGGGCTTTTTATAAAGCTAGAATGGATTTTATTGACTATTTCATCATGTTTAAGAGGTAATTGCAATCCTAATCTACTCCCACAGTGAATTTTTCTGAGTGAGGACAAAGTAACTACCGTGTTTACCCGAAAATAAGACCCAACCGGAAAATAAGCCCTAGCATGATTTTTCAGGAATCATGTAATATAAGCCCCACCCCCAAAATAAGCCCCAGTTAAGATAATGAGCCATACAGACACATTTAGTATCATATTTTCCTGAAAATAAGACCTAATCAGACGCCTTAATGCATCTTTTGGAGCAAAAATTAAAATAAGACCCGGTCTTATTTTGGGGGAAACACGGTAGTTTTCATTCTCCTAGCAGAATCAATTGTGGATTCTTTTCAGTCTTTGTCTTTATTAGCTATCCATATGCCTTTGAAAAGTCATCATGATAACATTATCTTGATCGTGTTTTCCAAAGATTGGTATTTAGTGGTGTACTGCCTCAAATCTTGTAGCCTTTACATAACATCATGATTAGCTGCCTTTGATAAGAAACATAGATATCAGTCATGATACCACAGAATGTGTAAAGTTCCATAGTTTAAGTATGACATGAATTGAATCTCTCCACATTTAGCTACTAAGTAAATTGTTTATAATGTTGTTTTCTGCATCTTGAATATTTCAATACTTATCAGATGACCCCATATTTGCATGTCATGAGAGAATAAGACAGTTAAACATCTCTTTTTATTTCTTTTTAAACCAAGCCTTTTATGTTTGGAAGATTTCCTCTTTTGAATTCTGATATAACTTGTTAAAACAATGCTGTATTTACCCATTTGTTAAGCTCTCTCCACCCAGAAGTTGGTCTTTAAAAATAAAACATACTGTATCAGAATTACATGGTGTTAGAAGAAAGTGATTGGTATTGCAATCTTTCAGAGTGATTCATTTGCTTTACAGCTACCCAATGTCTGCATATCATGAACATACTCATGGCAAGTGATAAATGACAGGATTTAAATTTTTTGGAGCTCCCAGGGTGAGGATGGGTGGCACTTGCCTATTGCTCTTTGTACAATCAACCAAATAAAAGGGACAGGGCAACCAGCTAACAGTTTCATCAGTCTTGTAGAAGGATGCCAATAGTTTTGTAGCACTAGATTTAACATCCAACCATATTCCACAGTTTTACGAGGTAGATTTGAGAAATAATTTATCTCGGATATTGATATCTTAAATCACTAGCCACTACCCCTATTTAGAAGCTCTTCACTGGGAAGAGGTATGATTAACCGAGCCTACTAGTAACCTGAAATGGTATAGTTCAGCAAAATCTTTATTAGTTGATTCTGTTGATTAGATAAATAGGTTTGATATAGTTTACAAATGTCTGTCACAAAAAAGTAGGCCTAAAGCTAATTTTACTCAAACATGAATTCATATGGGCTTTACCTAAAACTATTTTGTGAAAGCTCAAGGGCAGAAGGGGACTTTCCAAGGTGTGGTGCAGGCCACATTTGAGGATAAGTAAATGACAAACAGTAAACAACTTGCAATGTAGTTAACATTTTCTGCCTGTTGAGTGTTAACTGTGAGGAGACAGTGATTTAACTGCTATTACAAGTACATTAGCGGGCTGAGTTTTAATCCAAGGTAGAAAAGAATCTTCTGTGGAAATGCTGTTGCTCATAATGCATTTACAGTCTGAAGAGTTTTCTATTAAAAATCAAGTAATTGCCATTTGGGAACTCAGCTTATATGTCTGGAGCAATCACGCTAGATAATTTTAATCTGTCACCCACAAGACAACTCAGTAAGTATGTCTATGTTTGTATGTGCCTGTGTGGGTATGCATTTGCTTATTTATAGTACACTGAAATTATATCGGTATAAAGCATGATGCTAGCTTATATATTGGATGTATACTAAAGTTCACTTATTCTCATTATTACCTCCTGTCTTTCAAGCATCTACACATTGTTACATATTATAAATGTATGCCATTATTGCAATAATTTGTATATGTTTGTGGTTTTTATACATTTTCAGCTTTTTCCAATCTTTCGGATCTATCATTAATTAACTGTATTTTGAACTCAGGGCTACATCTCTTATAATGCCTAGTAATCCTACCAGATATAACCTCATAAATTTTGAAAAGACTTCTTTTCCTGATATTGTCAGAAGAAGAAAAAATTGTCATTCTGCTGGATTCTTTTATAAACATAGAACATAGAATAATAGAGTTGGAAGGGATCTTGGAGGTTTTCTAGTCCAACCCCCTGGTTTAGCAGGAGACCCTATACTATTTCAGACAAATGGTTGTCCAGTCTCTTTTGAAAGCCTCTAGTGATGGAGCACCACAACCTATGAAGGCAAGCAGTTCCATTGGATGATTGCTCTCATCATTAGGAAATTTCTCCTAGTTCTATGTTGCTTCTCTCCTTGGTTAGTTTCCAACCATTGTTTCTTTTCTTGCCTATTGGTGGCTTTGGAAAATAGTTTGACTCCCTTGTCTTTATAGGTGCCCCTTAAATATTGGAATAGTGCTATCATATCACCCAATCCTTCTTTTCATTAGTCTAAACATACCCAATTCTTGTAATTGTTCTTCATATGTTTTAGCCTCCAGCCCCCTAATCATTTTTGTTGCTCTTCTCTGCACTCTTTCCAGTCTCAACATCTTTATATTGTGGTGACCAGAACTGGATGCATTTATCCAAGTGTGGTCTTATTAAGGCTTTGTAAACTGCTGCCACACTCTGTTCGCTCATATTTAAATGATTGTCCACTAGTATTCCAACTTAAATATGAGCCAACAGTGCCTGGAAGAATCTATTCAAGAGCCTCCAAGTATAATGAGTCAATAGCACTATCGGTTCCTCCCCAAGCTTCTCTTAGAAGAACTAATAAACTCCCTATACCTAACAAGGCTGCACCATCTTCTCTGCTCCCTATTTTATTCTCTTAAAGAAATTACCCTTTGATATTGAAATTGCATCCTGATTCCAGTTAAATCACAATGCATTTGCTTTCTAGCTTATTATATATGCCCTGATCTCGGCGCTTTTTTACTTTCTTCTTTGGCAATCCTCATATTAGTATATTGGAACTTGCATATTTTAATAACTTCTATGTTACTTTTCTCTAAGATTGCTGCTCATCAGTCCTGATTCTTCTTTTATCTTCATTGGCAGCTAAACCTTTCTGTGTATTGCTTTCATCTCTCTGTCAGTATTCCTTTTTTGATGTTATAAAATGTAAATATAATTGAACTTCTGAACTTTAATTAGTATTAGTAAGGAAACACCATTCATTTGTATAATTGCAAAGAAATCTTTCTCTACACCCTTTCTACCATGGATCCAGATCATTTTGTATATCTCTGATGTATAATCCAGATAATGCAACTGATCAAACCCTTTTCCTATTAAAGGAAGCTTGGTGCATCCATGGAAACAAATATTACAGATGTCAGCCATAAAAATGACTCCATGTTGCAATATCAATTACAAAACATTAATATTAAACACATTATCCTGGGATGGGTATCTAAACATCAAGTGCTATTGGCAAATTAATTATGTTATCAATTATTTTATTGTATATATGTGTCTGCAACTGTTTGACTTACACGTTCTTTCTCTGGGAAGAACTGGTTAAGAAAAGCAACATAAATTTTTTTGAAAAATGAACATTTTTTTAAATTTTAAAATGTCATCAAGTCTTTGGTAGAAAAATGCATGCGTGCAACTTTGAAATGATTCACAGTACTGCAGTTTCACTTTGGATTTCGCTGGGCTTCAACAAATGTTTTTGATACAAATAGTTAATAAATAAGAGCATATGCAGATGTGATATGCATATGTGTTTGTGTGTGTGTGTGTGTGTGTGTGTGTGTGAGAGAGAGAGAGAGAGAAAATAATGCAAAGATATAATATCAGTAAGTAGAAAAATAGTGGGAAAAGTTATATAGTTGATGCTCAGTAAATCATTGATGAAGGATTAATCATAAAAAGCAGAATACACTGAGTTATACGGTATTTAACAAAGTGGGAAAGGATTTTAAAAGATTTTTAAATCTCTGAGCTGAATACCAATATCTCTGCTGTTTAATTATTCAAAGATAATTCAATTAACAGAAACAAGAAAGAAAAAAATCTAAAACACTATTCAATAAATATTTAACTTCTAAATTGTCTTGTACTCTAATCGGTATGCAATATTTATAAACATTTTAAAATTTTCATATGTTTCTAACTTCAGTTCTTTAATTAATTCTCCTGCTGTAATTCTATATTCTAAATGTTCACATTTGTTTTGATACATAATATATCATATATATAAAAGCCATTTTTGCTTGAATTTAGTTAAACATCTATTAGAATATATGCTGCTAATGCGATCATTAATGACTCTGCTGTGAAATCATCAAAACTGTAAGAACCAATGAACATTTCATCTACATTTTAAGGGCACAAAGAAATGATCTCTGACTTTTCTGCAGTTTTAACTACATTTTTATTTGAATATATTAAGAAAATTGATTCCATAGGTTTATACCCAACCATTTCAAATCTTTGATAAAAATTCTTTGGTAAGCTAAAAGACAGACAATTTTTTTAAAACTATATAACTATACATTTAAACTTTAAACTATATAGATTAACTATTTAGATAGATTAAATTATGTACCTTTAAAATTTTTAAATGTTTTTATATTTATCTTTTTATTCTTTGTTAAGTCACCTAGAGTCCCCTAATTGGAGAGATGGACAGCATATTAAATAAATAAATAAATAATTTTTCAGAAATTTTATTCCTCTATTTACAAAGCGAGTTGTATATCAAGGATGTATGTTTAGGAGACCTCAACATTCTCAAAACATCGGGTTTAGAGTTTTGTGTCATGTCATTTCACAATACAGGAACTGAATTTTTAGTTAAAATATTTCCTTTTATCAATATTTCATCAAAAATGCCATAACAGGCACAGGAATGAAATTATAATAGATCCTAATTAATTAAAAATATCCCTTCTATTAGACGCAGATCATCTAGTAATTTTGACAGCTGAACCAATATTCCATGACAACAAGTGGACGGTTGATAAATAGCAAGAAAAGTATTAATGACAAAATGTATGAGATGCATAACAGAGATCCTAAATTACAGACTTACTGTTAGCAAACTACAATTTAACATACCTTTGCAAATGAATATAGGCATCATGGAAAGAAAAAACTTTATTGACATGCCGATTTGTTATGTTGAAAAGAATTTAAAAGGAAGCTTTCTATAGAAGTTTTATATTCCAGATATTTAATAATTAAATACTTTCTAAAGAAAAAAACATTTTAGCTTATATTTTAAAATTATGAGGAAAATGCATTGTTATTTTCAGTGTTAGAAATGGTCTAATACAGTTAAGCAGTATGAGAATTTCTATTATAAATGGTCTGTATCGGTATTCTTTTTGTTTGATTCAATGAGAACTTTTTAAATTATTTGGCTCATAAAAATATAATTTTAATAGACAGGCTATTTACATAGATAATTACTGCAATGAAAACTATATAGTTTGCATATTGAATAGTTAAGAATTTTTATTATGGTACAAGCTGTTCTAAATGTGGTAATTTATTTATTTATTTGTCATTATTTATTTATTTATTTGTTTGTTTGTTTCTTTTGAGTTGTTTTACAAATAACTCAAGGCGATGAACATACACAATACACCTTCCTATTCCTATTTTCTCCACAACAAGAACCCTGTGAGGTGGGTTGGGCAGAGAGAGAGTAACTGGCCCAACTGACTTTCATGATTAAGGCGGGTCTGAACTTATGGTCTCCCAGTTTCCAGGCTGGTGCCTTTATCCAAATCTATCTATATAGCATGGGTGTGAAACTTCCGGCCCATGGACCGGACACGTCATGTGGAAGCCGTGCCCACCCCATTGCCGGCAATGGCAAAAGCAGCCCGATATGTTGCACGACGTCACGTGATGTCGCGAGTTTGACATGCCTGATCCACATTTAAAGCGCTCCATGGCATCGGACCTGGGTATCTCCGAGACCGCCTTCTGCCGCAGATTACCTCCCATAGACCGGTACGCTCCCACAGAGCGGGCCTCCTCAGGGTGCCGTCGGCCAAACAGTGTCGGCTGGCGACCCCCAGGGGGAGGGCCTTCTCTGTGGGAGCCCCCACCCTGTGGAATGAACTTCCCCCNTCAAGCGGGATTGGCCTAGGGGGGGGATTGTATAGGGATTTTAATAGGGATTTTATAACTTTTCTAAAAATAACAGGCTTATTTAATATATATTTTAATTGTTTTTAGATATTTATTGTATAGTTCCGTTTTTATTGCCTGTAAGCCGCCCTGAGTCCTTCGGGAGAAGGGCGGGGTATAAATTAAAGTAATAAAAAAAATAATAAATAATATAGCATTAGCAGTGATTTTGTCCCAATTTCTGCTGCTGCTGCTTTCTTGAATCATTCTTCCTGCAGGCTAAACTGCTTTTTACAGCACAGTTTAATCCATGCCCTACCTTCATCTATTAATAATAAAGTTCTCCTTCTCTTCCTCCTCCTCCTCCTCCTTTCTCGCCCTTGTTCCTTTTCTCTTCCTTCTCCTTCTCCTTTCTCCTTCCTAGCTTTTCTTTTAATGGAAAAGTTGGGGAAGATTCAGATTTTTTTTTTTAAAAAATTGAAAATAAATAGTAAAGTAGCTTTGATGTGTATTCAATGAAGAAGCAGTTTTACTAGGGGTCAATTTAGACAAGGTTCTCTCTGCTATGTAGGAGGTATGGATATACATCACTAACCTCATATACAAAGGGACATACCCAAGGTAAGATCTCTTTATTGAATTCTCTAGCAGAAGACAACACTGTGGTAAATTTTGTACAAAGCATACATTATCATCAAAAATATCATAATAAATAAATTATATGACATGCTTTGTAGTATCAGAATAAAAGGCAACATTTTAATATGCAAATTATTGATAAAAAGTAAAACTATTCTTTTTGTATATGCATAGCCTTAGACTTTATTCTCATTATGTTATTAATTACTATACGAATGCAAATAAGAGCTACAAGAACAGCAGAAACAGACCTCTTTCTTTGAAAAATATGAATACATATGGTTGGTCTCCCAGTTTTTGTGTCTTCATGGTACCAAAATGATCAAATGACAGTAGGAACATAAATGACTCCCCACTTCAAAGTTAAAAATTAAATACACGTTTGCCATATGCTGGGTGGTGAATCACATATTGATAACTTGGTTATATGAAAGCAACCCCAAAAAGTGTTTAATATAGTTGAAGTTGGAAACCATGGGTTCACATTTAAACTGCCAGATTAGGATCAAATTAATTTAAAGGAATGATATCACATATGAAATTTAAAAAATGAGAAGAAACAAGAGATAAGAAAGGAAAGGACAGAAAATAGGGGCAAGATGGAAATCTTCAATGCACAAAAGCTAAATCCATATCTGGTATTTATACTGTTTCCATAAACCTGCGATTTCACACCCTTATTCCCATTGGATAACTGAGCCAATTTATCTTCAGTTCACCTACACCACAAGAGTAACCTGCTTGAAGCCAATTTACAATTAGAAATGCTGCAGATGTATTTTCCCATTGGTGAAAATTCTTGTTTTCTTTACTTCTGGGCTGTTAGGTACTTCCATGTACAGAACAATTTCATTAGTTGACTGACACAGTTGGATGTGCTTAACACACACACACACACACACACACACACACACACACACGCATGCATGATTAATAAACCCAATCAAAGAAAGTTGCATGCAAATTTATTATCTATTATTCTATTGTGAAGCATTTCCAATTTCTTTTATTATTACCTTTATATCAATTTTAAAATTCAGAGTATCTTAAAGTTTTCAGTTACTCATCAATTCTCCCACCACCACCTGCTCCCAGTCAATATCAGATAGTTTTGTCCATGTAATATTAATTTGGTTAAGGAAGAAAGTAGATGAAAGGGAACAAAAAAGTAATTGTCTCCAAGTTCTTTGAATCATGCCTATCATCAGTGGTGGGATTCAAATATGTGAACAACCGGTTCTCTGTGTGGATGCTGCTTCTGGAAGTCCATTCTGGGCCTGGGCAACAAAAAATTAGCTACCAGTTCCGCCAAACTGGTGCGAACTGGCTGAATCTCACCACTGCCTATCATAAGTGACAATATAAAACTGATCTATTTTTCTTTGGCTTGCAGAGCTCCTTCTATTCACAAGAAAACTGAGATAACTAGGAACAAATATTTTCAAGTGTTCATATATAGGCTAAATATCACAAATATCAAAGTTCATGGCAGCCACTTGGATGCATAAGTGGGAGCCCAACAATTTTTTGTGTTATTATAGTAACTGTAGAATAAAGGATTAAAATCCATGAGATCATGAACTATAAATGTGGTGAATATTTTACTTTCTATTGAAAGTAATTTATTTATTGTTATATTTATATAGTTTGTATAGACAACCTGAGAAAAACCTGCCTCTTTTGAATTCCTAATATAACTAGCAGAGCCTAATTGGCAAATGATTTTTCAAAAGTTACATGGAAAAAACATTTATTCTAATCCAACCAGTTACAATTCTTTACCTGTATGCCAGGGCTTTTCAACCTTTTCACCATTGTACCACTTTTAGGATATGGCAACATCCGAGTACCACCAGTCGCCTAGCAAGGTGTCAAAAACTTGATGATCAAAAAAAAAAAAAAAGGAAAAAAGTGATAAAGTACAGGTAGTCCTCGACTTACAACAGTTCGCTTAGTGACTGTTCGAAGTTACAATGGCACTGAAAAAAGTGCCCCCCAAGCCACAGCTGAGCAAGACAGCGCCCAGTGGCGCTCTTCCTCCTGTCCGAAGTTTTCATTGTTGTGAGCATTTCTGTTGAGGATTGGCAGTGGGGGTGTGGTGGGGGGGTGTTTGGTTCTTATTCCCCCCATCTGCTGGGTGGTTGCAGCAGGTTTTGGTCACTTCACATGACCCTGGGACACTGTGACTGTCATAAATATGAATCAGTTGCCAAGCATCTGAATGTAAATCACTAGACCCTGGAGATGCTGCAACATTCCAGCTGATCGGTGCTTCTTCTGGGCTTAGCAGAAGCATCAGGATCAGTGCTGCTTTCCAACTGATTGGTGCTTCTTCAGTGCTGCCACCAATTCAGCTCATTCCCCTCCCCCGCTACCATTTTTCTAGGATGTTCGCGTACCACCTGCCAGGTGCCAATGTACCACAGGTGGTACCCGTACCATTGGTTGAAAAGCCCTGCTGTATGCCATGTACATTGAAAAAAATCATTACTGCTTTGTGGCATTTGTTTTGCTGTGGCAGATAAATATGCCACATAAACCATAGTCATTTTAAATAGACGGATTGGAATGTATCCATTATTTTGGTCTCTTGCTTTGTGCAACATTGTGAAAGAAAAGGAGAATTTACAATTTAAGATGCATGTTGATTGTGGTTTAACTTTTGCCGCAGTGAAGATCTTCGCATTTGTTTCCCTGTCCTTCATATTTGTAAGGGTAGCTTGCCAAGAGGAAGCCTTGCCAACTTGGATTTAAAAAGAAAAAGTAAAAAGCTTAAGTTAGTCATATGCCATCATCCAAAACAATCCAAACTGGAGCCAATTTAGTGCACATAAGTTAAAGATGAATTTATGCTGTTGAGCCTCATAATATGTGTAACCAACAGGGAGCTGTCTGGAGACAGGGATTTTTGCAAATCTTTCTGCTAGATCAATGAGCCAAATGCAAAATTTAACAACCAGTGGTATCATGTTGAATTGTCATACTCCCTAGGGGAGTTGAGTCCAGCAACCAATGAGTGGATTACACTGATCCATAAATGCAATTTTTCATCTGTGACAGATATAATGGTATTATTCATATTGCATAACTGAGAGAACACCAGATAATGAATCTTTTTTTAAAAAAAAAACAGTAAATGTAGAATTTTTAGAATGTGACACTGGACTTTTCAAAGAACATATACATCATCTGAATATTTTTTCAAGGTTTTTTTTATGGCCCTGCTGACTGACAGATACTTATTTTCAGCCATTCAATTTTGTTAACAAATAATAACATATTTTTATACTTTCTTAGAATATAGTACATAATATTTTTTTAAAAAACAATAATCTTAGGGAACATCTCCATACGGTGTTAGGTAGGAAATGCATTCAAATCTTTATGGAAGTTGCTGGCTGCATTTGGTTCCTGGATGGAGTGTTGTTACCACAATCCAGAAAGTGAAGCCAAAATAAAGAAGCGAATGGGACATTGATATATATTGAATGTGGTTTCATCTTCATTTAATTTTAATATAATTAATTGAACCAATAAAGAAGGCATACTGCAGATCTCATCGGTCAAGGAATTTCGACTGGGAGAGTCCAGGAGAAGAGCCTTTTCTGCCGTGGCTCCCCCCCTTTGGAAAATCTTATCCTCTGAGATGAGATTGTCTCCCAGCCTCCTCAGTTTTCATAAAAGCCTTAAAACCTGATTCTGCCAGATGGCTTGGTGTCCCAATGGGGACGTTTCACACTGGAGGTGGTTGGCTAATTAAAAACAAATTCCACCTCCCCCCCATATATCTGGCTCCCTCCTTTTCCAAATAACGTTAATGATTTTGTAGGGGGCGCAGTGACGCAGTGGCTTAATGATGCTGAAACTGCCTGCCAGAAATGGTTTGCACGCCAGGGGGATCAAGCCTGGCTCTGTGAGATGGGGTGAGCTCCTGTCACTTGTTCCCCAGCTCCTGCCCACCCAGCAGCTCGAAAACATGCAACCCAAGTGCTGCTAGTCAGCTGGTGTAAACTATTTTGTCCCCTGTGGTGCACCAGAGATAGGCACGCAAGCACTGAACACCGAACTAGCCATTTAAGCTGCCAAGACTGCATTTTGTCTAGCACTTGTAAATTTCCCTGACATTGTATGCCGTACACTAAATAAATAAATTAATGATTTGATTTTGTCTCTTCTGTAATTTTATATTCTATGATTTTAATGTTTGTAATGTTTATTATGCTATAAGCTCTTTTGAAATGAGATAGGTGGCAAATAAATAAATAAATAAATAATTTTAAATGCAATTAATATGTTATGTCTTGTATATTGCTTGTAAGGTTTGAAAGAGTTATGGGGCTTTCTTCCAAATCTTTCATACCAGCTTGTAGCTCTGTTCCCTTGGGTTGTGCACTTCTAGATTATAAAGACAAAAAAGGAACTCTATGAATATATAGCACATTATAATTGAAGATGCGGAATAAATCTATTTAGCCCCCAAAATAATTACCTTGAGATCTGATCTATATAGCCATAATATAGATCAAAGTGGGGCTAGAAAAGGGTTGCCAGAACCCTAGAAACTTAATCCAATGAAAAACAAATTGCAAAACTGAGCATATTGAGCAAAGAAGAGGAGATTAAGTTGATTGTTCCAGTAATCTTTAAATATCTTAGAGAATGTCAAATATAAGATAGAATAACATTTGTGAGTGTGTTTGTGTTTGGGTGTGGGTGTATTTAATTTCTTCTCTACAGTGTTAGATTCCAGTGACTGAAAACGACAAGAAGGAAACCAGACTTTGTATAATGATTTAGCTATGAGAGTAAGACATTGTGGTGGCTCAGAAATGCTGCAGCAATATCTTGCATTGCACATCATGTGCTGGTTCTATCTTCTGATTTAGATCAGAATCCAAATGCATCTTTGCTATGAATTTCTACCTACCTCTTTGTCCATTTCTAAAGCTCAATAACTTCTCACATACAAGAAAAAGAGCAAACTATTTAAATGGTTATATTTCAATTGTACACATCTCAGCAAAACAAAGACATTTGACACATTCGACTGGAATTTTCATATTTGCTCTCTCTTGGGATTAACAAATTATTATTAATCTCTCCTTATCTTCTCCTGGACACATATAATCTAATCAAGTGCTGAGATTATATTAACATATGTTCTATTCAGAATGAAGGGTGACTTTTTATTTTTCTTAAAATTTATATATTATGCCTCTGTAGACTTTTGGCTATCTTAGAAAATAAAACATTCCGAAAAGGGTCTTCATCTTTAGTACCATCCAGTAAAATTAAACATATCCACAGTTGTCCATGCACATACATATACACATTTTTACAGGACCCATCCATTTACAACTTTGGTTATACTACTTCTCTTGTGCAATGTCTTTCATGTCACTTTTTTGTATTATTAAAAGCTTTTGTATAAATGCAGTGCCTACAAAAGCTCCATGGCTAAGAAGAGAAAGGCTGAAGAACAGATTTTGGAAGTTCCAATCAACAAAAGGAAATCTCTGTTGATGAAGCCTCGCCACTACAATCCCACCTTGGAAGGCAAAGGAGAGAATGAAGGCAGGACACACTTTCAGGACAATAATAATGTTCTCCAAACAGGTATGAAAAAGCATAGGTTATAACTTAATCAATATTTCCTAATACTTCCCAAAGAAGACAAGTGAAATCCTATCATTAGACACACTTCAAAATTATATCAGAAAGCCAATGTGGTATCATTGTTAATATATAAGACAATTGGGCACATAGCTCACTGGGAGGACTTTGTACCAGTCATTCATATTATTCCTATTGACCTGACTTGTGGAGCAAGGATGGTATGCTGGTGATGATGATGATGATGATGATGATGATGATGATGATGATAAAATTAAAAATAATTTAGGTTTAGGGTGTGCAAAATATTCCAAGATGAAAACATTCTGAGCTAAAAACAGCCATTCCAACTATTTGGTGCTGTAAGAAAATATGCCCAGTAGAACAAGAATTATGACCAATGCTACTATTGGCTTAGCGCATGGGCTAAAATGGTAGGTGGGATGCTGGGACAAACAGCAGTTATATCATGCTATTATGTTGGTTTGAATTTGTGCATTTATATGTGCTCACGCATACACATGTCTTCTGATGTTGAGCTTTTAGTGTGCATTTAAAATTGTAAAACCTGGGTGTTAGCTCTGTTGTTTACTGAGTTTTGGTGCATATGTGCACTATATGCATTACATATATGCATTTGTGTCCTATAGTATTTTTATTTTACTTTACTAGAAATATTACTCAGAATTCCCTTCTTATTTTACATTACAATGAAAACTTTTTTAAAAAACCGGCCTTGGGTTAGAGTTAGATAGGCAGGCTACCAAAAGAAATGCAGAAATTGTTACTTGACTTTATTAAGTAGAAACTGTTATTATTTGGGTATTTTAAATAAATACACTTGGCCAAATTTCATATAAGTTAAGTGGCTGGTAGCCGTCAATGTGGAAGTCCCATCTAATTATGTAATCCCAGGGAAAAATGGGAAGAGCTTGTTTCAAATTTCTGAAATAGTCAAACACACGTTAAGTTTATTCCATTGGAATATGGTATTCCCAAGCCATTTTTAGTTTTGTTCTATCAGAACACTTCAATTTAAACAAAAGAACATTTTGAGTAAAAGTGTTTCATTACAAGTTCAAAACAAAGCATATTTTCTCTTGTGTGAATGTCTCTGCTTTGTCGATCAAAAACTTGATGAATTATTTCTTTTTGAACTCAGTAAATACTGTGTGTCAAGAGAACAAACCACTTGAACATGTCTCTGCTCAGATCAAAATTCCTCTAGATGTATAGAAATTTAATAACAAATTAACACAGAATTAACCATTGAAAATTGCTTTGTCAAATCTCTAAAACAATGGGATTAGAATTGTAACGGGTTACTTTCTTTATAATTTGTGTAAGATTTTAGTTATAGGTGGTAGGATCTCTTAGTCTGCAATCATACACATGAGAATAAATTCTATTATATTTATTGGATCAGATTCTAATAACTTGTCTTTATAATTGCATCCAAGTTACCTAATCTCTTTCAGTCTAATGGATTTTTCAGAGTTGTCAGAAAATAGGAAACAGGAATATGTTCTAAAATAATAATGATAATCAAACATATACTTTATCCGTACAAACCCAATGTGATTTCACATTTTTGTGTATCTTTTAAGCCTGGTCAAATAAGACAATCTTATAAATCTTCATTGATTTTTTAAAATTATTTTTTAATCCATTCAAAAAAAGTTCTATAAGTAGTTTACTTCTCATCTGTGTTTCAAAACAAAAAATCCATCAAAACTGTAACAGATTTTTTTATATCAATAAGTAAAATTTATCCTTCTATTTGTCACTTCTAAAATAAGTCCTTCCAAATTTTACCATCTTTTGTGCATCCAGAAATTGTTTTTTGAAATAGTGAAACATACGTTAAATTTATTCCATTGGAATATGGTATTCCCAAGCCATTTTTAGTTTTGTTCTATCAGGACACTTCAATTTAAACAAAAGAACATTTTGAGTAAAAGTATATGCATAGCCTTAGACTTTATTCTCATTATGTTATTAATTACTATACGAATGCAAATAAGAGCTACAAGAACAGCAGAAACAAACATCTTTCTTTGAAAAATATAAATACATATGGTTGGTCTCCTAGTTTTTGTGTTTTCATGGTATCAAAATGATCAAATGATAGTAGGAACATAAATGACTCCCCACTTCAAAGTTAAAAATTAAATACACGTTTGCCATATGCTGGGTGGTGAATCACATATTAATAACTTGGTTATATGAAAGCAACCCCAGAAAGTGTTTAATATAGTTGAAGTTGGAATCTCCCTACCCATTAATCAGTTTTTAAAAATGTATATACTAAAAATCTATATACTAAGCATCCTTTTGCTGCATAATCCAAAAAAAATCATATATTTTTAAAACTTTTAAAATCAAAATTATCTCATTGTCTTTTAAGGAGGCGGAAACTCACCTGATGAGTTAAATAAAACCTTGCCAATCCAAAGAGTCTTCATTTATCCAAAATACAAAAGCTTTTTTTAAAAAATCCAAAGGAATTAATGATTATACTTTTCATATCTGGTATCAGTTCCTCTCTGGTATCAGTCTAGCTGTAATATTCTAAAACACTTGAATTTTTGAAATAATTTTCAAAAGTTACTCCATATAGAATACAAATAAGATGTATTTAAGGTACATAGTCTCCTGGCTAATTCTGACTTAAGAGTCTAAAAGCTATATTACATGAGCAGATATTGACTGACACTGACAGCTGCATAACACGGGTCATGGCAGATTCTAGAAATAAATCCAAAATGTAAAAATAAGACATAAGATTTTCCCCTCTGATCTATCTTTTAATTGATTATCTCTGTCTTAAGTAAATTCAAATTCAATCCCCCCCCTTCCTCACTCCCCCCACATACACATTATTGTTTTCAAATATTGATTTACAACTTGAATTTTTTATTGGATTAGAATAGATAAAATATATCTGAATTAGATTTCATGACTATGCTAGTACACTATCAAGACCTTGGATAAAGGAAAACCACTCTTTCTCCTATCTTGCACATGTATTTACCACACTGATCTATGTCTATCGAACCATATTCTTAGCAGAACAAAGGTGTAGCCATTAGAAGACCTTTTAGCCTTCTCTGTCAGCCTTAGAATGAAGAATTGCATCAGTTCATAAGTGAGAAGACTTATCTGCAGTGATATGTAGGCTAACATTTATAGGATTAATCAACTTGTCTTCTGGCTCTATAAGTAACATTGCATGCCTCACTGATTCATCTTTCCAGGCACCAAGCATAGTTTTGAAGAGAAGTCATTTACACTCATGCTCATTCTATATAACAGTGATCCTGTGCAGTTAAATATTTAAGATGTACTGAGGAAATTCCATAAAATAAAATGGCCTCCCATTCTCAAATAAAGTTGGAGTGATACAAGGGGTATAATTTAGATACTTTTAATTCACTAGTTCTTCACATAGAACTTTTGTCTGATTGTTGATGATCAAATCATAATGTTATCTTGCTTCTTTACATGAGCATGTTGGTATGGATGCATGTGTTCATGCTCAGAATTTACTAATAACTGTATTTGTCCAACTGGATAAATAATATTTGGGTATGGTTCAGAGTCCATTCTAGAAACAGATTTAAGCAATACCAATGCTAAGAGGCTGCCTTGCATTAATATTTTCATGAATTTAATGGACATTTACAGACCAAGAGATATATCATATTGGTATCTAGCAAGTTTTATGTTGTTTCAGGCCCTCATTTATTATTATGATAATTATATGTACTTACAGTATATGTGATTAATAGTCTTATATGTACTTATATGTGATTAATAGTCATATACATTCTTCTTCTATGGGGGAAGAGGAATGTATTGCTAGAATAAATCATGCACTGGTTTCCTATTTCTGAATAGCTGATAGGGTAGTAATGATCTCTTCTGCATAACCTCAAATTGATTTCATATGACAGAAACTGCAATTCATGCATCTATCTACAAGGCAAGTAGCTCTATAGGAAAACATTTCTGTACTATTGACTCACAAATGTTGGATTGACTGTTGGGGAATTTTTTGTTGTAAAAATGTAGAACATTCAATAAGAGTTTTTCTCTATTTACCATTTTCCTCTATTATAATTTAATTAATTTAAATGGAGAAAGTGGGGAACAATATGAACCTTACTCAGACTTTGTCTGTTCTTGATTAGAACATCCATTAATAAGTGTTGGGATTTTTATTACCTTGCCTGCTGCTCTTCATCCTTTTAGCTCCTTCTATCTTCTGAAGGTAGAACATCTACAAATAAAGTTGTGTCAAGTCAGGCAATAACAGCAACAACAACAATAAATGCCTGACAAGTAGTTCAAAAAGGGCCCCATTCTTTAGTATGGGGCCCAGTTTCTGGAAGAAAATGTGTAAAAAACAATTAATAAATATTTTTCTTTTAATGTATAACAAACAGTTGAACCAAACAATTATGTAAACTGGAAATGACCCAAAACGCTAACAGTTTGGCAGCTATAAAGTGAAACGCATTGTAGAGGCACATGTGCACTTCTATCGTCCTCCCCCCTTCCACAATAATCTGCACTTAATAGGAATATTTTAAACTATGTAGCTAAGCAACAGAGGTAATTGTTGCTTTCTAGAGCTTTTGTTAGGCACTCCACCATAGCCCAAATATGCATAATTAGGTATAATGTCTATAAATCATTATTGTACACATGTGGGTAGTTAAGTGGCTTGAGAGAATAGTTCAATGAATTGGACATATTCACCGAAAATGCTTTTTATTTGTTTTCGGTAGTTGATAATACTTTGAAATTATGATAACCCTTTATACTTTCTCTTAATAGCTCACTGTTGCTGAGACAAAACTTGATTTGCATTTCTGGATGATATTTAAGTTAATATTTAAACCCAGAGTTGGTTTGACATGGATTCCGCAAAGAACCAGACTGTCTTATTTTTTATTATGCACTTGTTTATCTCATTTTTTTCTCTTCTAGGAAGTAAAGTGCAAAACATTCCAGTTTATGTTGAATGCATCCCAACAAAAGAATACACCCTATAATCAGCATTATTGAAGGGGCTAGTGTTGTGGCTAAATTCTTCCCTTCATCCAAAAATGCTTTTAGTTACTATGGTAATATTTACTTGATCCTGGCAGACCAGTGTTGATTTTAGGGAGATAATTACAGAAAGAAAGATGATGGAGATGTATTTTGGAGTGTCCTTGTCAGGAAAAAATGTTTAGAAAAAAAAAGTAAATTAAACACAAAGGATTTATTGTCTTTTGGCATTTGAGATTCTTTTCCTTGTAGCTACTACCAATTGTTTTGTCATGTAATCTTAAAGAAAAAGTGCTTCTCAATACAGCACGTGTGTATATTGAAATCCAATACATCATCTTTAAAAAATATAATCAATTGGAAATATAAGCAATGGAGAAGAATTAACATTGTCAAAGAAGATTAAAAAAAATGTTTTCATCAACATGAGAAAAGTCTCTTCTGCCAGTTTCTGTATTATATTTGTGTTTTTCCAAGCTCTATTGCTTCAAAGGAAAAATTAAATACACCCGCAAGTAAGAGAGGCATTTTTCCCATTGCTCAGAATATCCATGTTCACATTGATAGTAACTAATTAAGCACACCATAATTTAATGATTTCATTTTGAATTCAATGATAAAGTTGCCCCTAGCTTTTCTTTATATCTGTATATTGTCCTTCCATGAATTCAGTAAGCCTGGTACAAAATATCTCTCTTACATAGTGGTGTATGCAAAGTAAGTCTCTTTATGATCATTTTTAACTTAAGAAGAGATATAAATCATTTTTAACTTAAGAATAGATATAGATATAGATGTGTCTGTCTGTCTCAGCATATGCCACTCACACTTCACATTGTTATAATTGTTTTATATTTCTGGACCAATTATATAATTTTATCATGGATCCACATAATAGTTTGGTTATTAAGTGTACTTTCCATTTATTTCTTTAAAGGAATGTTTTGCACGGTATGATTTCATACAAATCAGGAAAGAAACCTTAAAAGGGTTTTAAGAATGTTTGACCCTGAAGTATTCTCACTGATATTGATTGATGGATTTTGTGCCATCAAGTTTTTGCCAATTCTTAACAATCTCACAGGTAGCATTTCTCCAGGATCTCACTGACATAAGTAGATTAATTTATAATTAACAGATTTGTGAATTGTGGCCAAAATAGAAGTACTTTAACTTTGTCTTCTCTGTTTCTCTCTATCTAGAAAACACCACAAAAAGTATCTCATATTTCAACATGCAAGAAAATGATCTTCAAAAGAAGGACAGTTTCACTAACTGCCAGGACACAATGACCAACACATTAATTAACTTTGAAAAAATAGCAAAAGATGCACCAAATTCCCTAGAGAATGATAAACTAAGTGATAGTGATAACCAGACTTTAAAAACAGAGAATAAGAACATTGCTGTATGTTATGGAATTAATTCTTCAGTAAGAAGGGACAAAATTAGTGTTCCACATCCACAATACTGTTCCTCAGAAGACAATGAAAGTAGCTCTGAAATTCTGGACAATGAATGGGATAGTTCCTCAAATTTTTCTGAAGAGATAAGTATAAAACTGCCTTTAAATAAAACATATGTTGTAGGATGTAATCGGGAAGAGATCCTAAAAACACCTGGAGTCAAAGCTGAAGAAAGAGATGTTAACAATTCTGAAACTTTTGGTAGTTTGAGATCAGAACTGCAAGTATCACAGGACTCACATGCTGACATTTGCAACAATAGAATGCAGAATCCATTTCCAGATTGTGAAGAAGATGATTGTCTATCAGAAAATACAGAACAGTCATTTGACTTGGATAAAACAAAACAGAACTTAAATTTGCTGGAACAAGCAATAGCCCTTCAGGCAGAACAGGGTCACGTCTTTCATAGCACTTACAAAGAACTGGATAGGTTCCTACTGGAGCATCTTGCAAGTGAAAGAAGACAAGCCAAAATAGTTGACCTTGGTGGTAGACCAGTCTATAGCCACAAGCGTAAGTCCACTTTCTTTGTTCACAGTAAATTTACACATTCAGTTAAATAGTTGTTAATCCTGGTCCCCATCCCTGATTCCAGGGTAGCACTGTTTTGAGTTTTAGCTAGTACATTGGCTTTTGAGCTCTCTGTTGTGTTTTTCACTCATGTTTAATATGATATAAAAGTTTTGATAAAGAATTTCATGCATTTCCCTGCCCCCATGGCTATTACAAAAATATTGCATTATATTACAATGGTACCAGTGAATGAGAGATTTTCTCCAGGGCTTCAACAACGTGACTGCCCCCCCAAAAAAAATCCTCTCCTTGCCCCTTTCCCCCACCCCCTGTGTTGAAAAGTACTCCTTGAATGGTTATTTATACAATTTATACATAGCTTCTGTGGATGAAAGATTTCAACTTATCATGTCAACACTTAGTGGGCTACATTCACATCACTTGTTTGCAATTGTACAGTAGTCCTCTTCTTCCAAACATCTAATTGTGGTGTTATGATTCAGTAATGGGGAGAACAGAAAGAGATAACTTTCTTTACTTCCAAAATACTACAGGTAATCCTCAACGTATCACCAAAATTGAGTCCAAAATTTCCATTAGTAAGCAAAAGAGTTGTTAAGTGAGTTCTGGCCCATTTTACAGCCTTCCTTGCCACAGTTGTTAAGTAAATCACTGTAGTTGTTGTTAGTGTCATGATTATTAAGTAAATCTGGCTTCCCCATTGACTTTGCTCATGAGAAGATCACAAAAGGTGATCACATGACCCCAGGACACTGCATTCATCATAAATATGAACCGGTTGCCAGGCATTTGAATTTTGATTACATGACCTTGGGTGTGTTATAATAGTGAAAAATGGTCATAAGTCACTTTTTTCAGTGTTTTTATAACTTTGAACGGTCACTAAATGAATGGTTGTAAGTCAAGGATTACCTGTATTTGATTCAGTTGGGAGTGCAACAAGGCTCTTTGGATTGCCCCAGTGACAAAGAACAATGTAGTACACAGTAGAGAAAACACATCTGGGAATGTATATTTCTGGTCCAAAATTAGTTTTTAAATAATAAAATCATTTTAGAGGAAATATTACCACACCATATAGATACAGTATGTGTAACTAAATCATATCTGTATATAAGGCATATCATTGCATATTTTAACTGGGTTTGTTAAATAAGAGCTAAATCATTCACAGATATGATGGACTTCAAAATGTTCTTAGCTGTGAATTTTAGAATCTTCAATGCCAAACTTATCAATAAGTATGTTTTTATGATGTTAAATTGTTTGAGCAATAGAAGATCTTTAGGAGAAAATAACCCCCATGTAAATGAGTGAATGTAATTTTACTTTGAATTGTATTGTATATTGTATCTATTAATTATATTCTATCTGAAACTATTATATTAAAGAAGATTATACAATGTATGGGTTCCAAGATATGCAAGCTATATTAAAGGATAGTTTCTTTGCAAACTCTTATCAGCCTTACTGGGTTTTATCTATTGTAGAAAGATGGGGTTGTTACGTTCTTTTTATTTCTGCTAAGTGATATCTTCCAAGACTATTGTCCTGTTTTCTTGTGATAATAGCATAGGCTTTGTTAACTGAGAACATGAGATACAGAATCCACATTCATTGAACCTGAGCAATCTATGTATTCATAGTCCCAGAAATGTCCTACATTGCCTGAAATGGTATCATTTAAACATTCCATCAAGTCAACAAAGATTTATCATATATTATTGAAACATATAAATGTCATTACAGGAGATGTCTATAAAGCCCAAACCCCAAGATGGTAGTATGAAAAATACAAAGATGTTGGGAGTCTATTGCCTGGTAACATTCACCAAGAGTTTTGAGATGGAGCCTCTTGAAATGGTATATGAGAAAAACTTTGAGAATGGGCAACGAGATGCTGTCTAGGGAATATTCGCATATGACAAAGCATAGCCCAGAGTTGCATAAAGAAAAAGAAAGAGGCTCAGAAGGGACCCTCCCTAACTTCTCAGACTATAAAGGAGATGGTGGGAGATTTGTACTTTCAAAGATGCAAGATTCTGTTAATGTAGCATTTCAATAAAGTAGAATTAGTTCATCTAATTATGTTTTCTGTCAGATGTACCTGAGAAAGCTGACATCTTTTCACTGGAGCCACTTAATTTTGACTGGAGAACTGCCAGAGATGGAATTCTTAAGAGAGGCCAGGGGCTTCTTCAATAAGATGATGTGAAGGGCACATTATGGAGAAAACTTGAATAAGAACTATTAAATTAACTGCATAGAAAAAAAACTGTAAACCATAATTGTATACTTATATACAATTTGTATACTTACTGATTATAAGTACATGTATCAGTACATGTAACTATTTGCCTTACTGTCAGACACAACCAGACTCGCACGTGAAGAATTCAGTTAGTTGTTTAGCACTTAAGTCTATACACAGGAATATTCTCTGACTAACAGTTTGTATGTGTGTGAGATTAAATCAAGTTCATTGACATTCTAGGGAGGGAGGTCAGATTTCGCCCATCCGGATTCCAGGCTAATTCCCTGTTTGACCACTCTCTCTCCAACCCTTACCACTGTAACCTGAAAATATTTTTTTTTCCTTTTTATTAGTTTATAATATAAAATACAAAAATACAAAAGCAAATAATAAGAAAAATAGGGGAGGGAAAAGGGAAAAGTGTAGAAAAGAAGGGAAAAAGAAAGAAAAAGCATTGACTTCTGACTCCCTTTGATGCTGTAGAATAAGATAGTAATATTTAACCTCAACGTTTAACTTTTACATAATAGTATAAACTAGCCATCCCTATAACAACAGAACTATCTAATCAGTAAAACCCAAATTCAAAGTTTCATTTTTTCCCGCCTCAGCACTGTAACTTGAAAATATCATGGAAGCAAGCAGATCACTTGGTGGGTGGTGGAGGTAGTTAAGGACATTAAAATGTGTATCTGCCCAAAAAATGAAACTGACTAGTATAGAAGATACTATAAATTGTTTCATTTTGATAAACTGATCAAACTATACCTACTTAATGGATCCAGTCCTTTTTAATAATATGTATCTGTAAAGGACTACTTATTTGATTTCAGTCTGCTATTTTATTGAAAAGGTGGAGAAGACTCTTGAAAGTTACTTGTATTTAATTCAGTGAAGTTTCCTTATTTTGAAGAAAAATGCATACATATTTAAGATTTTAAAAGTTATATCTAAGGATGGGGCAGATACATCCAAATATTTTTGCTTTGAATCTGCTTGAAAAGAATGAAAAAAGTCAAACGATAATGTTATTTCAGTTTTCTGTGTCCCTTTTTCAGACAGAGAAGTGAGATGTACTGCATATCTTAAATATATGTTAAAATCATGTATTTGTATAGGAAGAGTAGCAAATATTTTTAAACTTTATCATTCTACTAGTTTCAAAATTTAAATGTTTATATGATCATTATACTACGCTTTTCAAAGGCAATAATAAATAAGTGCAATATATAAAGCAGACAGAACTTTTTACAGTGTTTAATTGAGAGATTAGCACATTTTGCATGCTTACTTTTGCTGTACAAACAGGAGCTTCACATCTAATACAAATGAAATATCATATAGTTATAGCTTTAGCTTGCCAACCAATAAAGCATCTTGGTAAAAAAAAATTCAACATAAGGATCTAAGACATTGTTAGGGTTCTATATCTGGGAGTGAACGTACGATTTGTTCACAGCAATCCAACTTTCCCAGAGCCTGATAGCTAGTTGTTTAGCTAGTTATTTTTCCACTCATAGATAGTTCCACATTTTTGGCACATGATGCAAATGTCATTGCAAATTCTAATGCCATATGTCTTAGTACAAAAATAACAAGTCATTATTTAAAGTAGGATGTTAAATGTTGTCTAGCATTTCAGGGTTTATTAACACCTTGAAAGAAAATTGCTTTCTTTCCTATTACTTAAAAGTGCCTAGCCTAATATATATATATACATATATATATAATTTACAGTGTTCCAGCCAGACCGTCCATTCTGTTTTTTTCACAGATGTACCCAGGCCTGAAAAAAGAGAGACCAAATGTCCCATTCCAGGGTGTGATGGAACAGGGCATGTGACTGGATTGTATCCTCACCATCGCAGTCTTTCGGGCTGTCCACATAAAGTCAGAGTGCCACTTGAAAGTAAGTAGGAATTCTTCAGTACAGAAAACTCTATGTCACACCACTGGCATGATGACACAAGGCATAGCCTTTTATACGGCTCATAACTGTATTAACCAAGAGCAAGGATCTGCATTATAACAGTGGTATAATTTCATGTCCATTTCAGTGATGAAGATACACTATTATTTATGGAATGAAAAGTCACTAAAGCACCTGAAATTAATATTCCAGAAAAATCTCAGATCCAGAAGGGTGTTGCTTAAGCTGAATACAGTCCATTGCTGAGCAAAACCAGCCTGGCCTAAGGGACCAGATCAGATAAAAACCATGCCATCATAACTAAATGATAATCTTATATCTACTTCACCCTACCACTGCTGGGTAATACTGCATGGGTAAAACTCCAGAACAAAAGCTCAGCACTATGAAACTTAATTGGGTAAGTATCCCTCAACTTCTAGGTATCTCATAGTGTTTACCAGAGTATTCTATTTCAAGTGCCCAGACTCCTGGATTAAGTAAATGAGTGTCAAGATTTTACAAATAAATATGTAAAGTCAAGTCTTCTTTGAGTCAAGCTGGAAATGGATGCTGAGACCTCGTGATATCCATACAGAAATGGTTTGACATTGATGACTTTTTGATGATTTTTCAATTTCCCAGTCTTTGATATTTCTAGGTACTAAACTTGATTACAAACACTAACCAGGTCTGAAGGTGCTTGGCCTTTAAAAGTTAAGCCAAAAGGAACAAACACATTCACTGAGCATCTTTCAACAGCACAGACACTACAATTTGATAAAACTTTATCATTCGGTGCATTTTCCTCTTATTTGTATTTGACATCTTACATTATAAAACTATTTACTTAATGTGATTTTCTTCCCATCACTTGCAGGGAACCTCTTTTAAAAACAATATTTCTCCTTTTCTCCCTCTTTGAAAGGTAGTGAGCAATGTGTATTGGTGGTAAGAAACAGTCTTCTAAACTGCCTTCCGATTGTATCATTTGAGACAAAAAGAGAAGGGGGAGGGAGCACACACCATGTAGATTATAGCATGGACGCCTAGATTTTTAAACTGGCCCAGTGCCAAGTTTATGCATATTTTTTATTTGACCTGGGGGTTCCTTGCTGCTGCAAATCCTCAATATTGGTGTCCTCCTGTTTTGTATGAACACCGTGGCCATTGTCAGGATTACTTTACCTTAGTAATTATATCTATAATTCAAGAAGTTTAGACAAATCAGAACAGTATCATGAGATCAAGCCATACCAAATTAAATCGAAGGATGGGCAAAGCACCATCTTATTATCCATTAGGCACAATGTCTAGGACCTACAAAAGTTTGGGGGTACTCTAAAATTAATGTATTTCAGATAGTATTATTATCTTATGATGTATGAATTTATTACAATAAATAAGCATCCTAGTTCAGTACAGGTAGCCAACTGAACCAAAATTTCTGTTGCTAAGCAAATCAGTTGTTAAGTGAGTTGTACCCCCATTTTGTGACCTTTTTTCCACAGTTGTGAAGTGAATCACTGCAGTTATTAAGTGAATCATGCAGTTATTAAGCAAATCTGGCTTCCACCATTTGCTTGTCAGAAACTGGCTGGGAAGGATAAAAATGGTGATCACATGATCCCACAACAGTGTAACTGTCATAAATACGCAGCCAAATTTTGATCATGTGACCATGGAGATACTGCAATGGTTGTAAGTGTGAAAAATGGTCATGAGTCACTTTTTTCAGTGCTGTTATAATTTTGAACAGTCATATAAACAAATGGTTGTGAGTTGTACTGTACTGACTAAATTTATATCATTCAGATATTATCGGAACTATATTTGATTTGGGACCTGAAATCAAATTTTCATACTAAAAATAAAAATTCAATTGGATGCTATTTTGCTTCTCAAATGCAAAAACCAATCAGGTCTAGTATCAGTGTATGTGCGCACACACACTCCACTCAGGCACACCTACTAGGAAGTAAGTGAATTAAACTTCTACTTTGCAATCACACTAGGAAATAAACATAAGTGGGCATTTGAAATGAAAATACTGCCTTATGCTCTTGGTCAAAATAAAATTCCCTATGATTTACTGAAGAATATATACCCAGGGAATACCTTTATAACCCTAGGCCCTTTGCCTCTCTTGGCAGATTGATTTTTATAGCCTCTCATTGTACTAAAAATAATTGCTACACTGATAGACTAAGAAAATAATGTGCTTGGTGCCTCCTGAGGGAAAGGGCTATAGATTTGGCTATTTATTTATGATTCCGTAAAAATATAAAATAGGTGTGTTACACTTCTGGGGAGGATCGCAAATCTGTTATTTCCTGTAGGATTTTTTTTTTTTTTACATATGTCATGATCGGTCTACTCTAACAGAACAGAAGAAGAAAATTCCCAAGCAATCTTGCAAAGGGAGATAATTAAATTCCACCTTGTTGTTGAAAGCAGAAATAAGCTACAGGAAGAGTATTTTTTTTATTAAACTTGTGCAATCCCTTTCTACCGATATGAGTAGGCGCTGTGCGTTGGAATGGTAGGTGTGCTGCCTTTGGTGTTTTCACTTCACTGAACAATTCTGTGACAGTCAGAGAAGCAATTATGTGGCACAGAGCTTGTGGCTTGTGGTTTCTTCAAGACCATATGATAATTCAGAAAATATGTCATCGGCCTCCAGATCTTTTAAATGGCACAGCTGTGCTGTTCTGTGAATTTAAACAAAGATTGAGGCCAGAAACAGTCTTGTAATTAAAGGGTATCTATTATGAATGAAGGCGAATATACGTGTCCCAGGATAATGTTGCAGGATCCAATCCGGGTTAGTCAGCGGGACCAGAAGATTTGTATTCTGATCTTTTGGACCCATGCTGGAGCCCATCCTCAGAGAACCAACACAATAGAACAGCCCAAAGCACACAGAAAAGTTCTCTGAAGATGTGCTCCAGCACGACTCCAAATGCTCAGAAGACAAAGCCTTCGGTCCTGGTGACCAACACAGATTGGATCCAGACACCTATTATACTTGCCATTGCTATCCTCTTACCTTTTCTATGACCAGCAACAGATAATCTGATCCAAAATTAATCTATATCCCAAATTCAACTACTTAAATTGAAGTATAATCCTGTGGAGTTAATATTGAAGCTTTGGTGATAAATTTTGTAAAATTGATAGAAGAAAAATTGATTTGGTATGATTGGAACGTAATGCTGGGAAAAATGTATTTTAGTTATATGTCCCATAGCTGTTTACAAAGTGCTTAATTATGTCTTTGAAACTTATCAAGAATTACAGAAATACAGTAAATTACAGAATCACTGAACATGCTAGTGCATGAAATGAACAAAAATAGTTTAGTAGTTTATATAGTTTGAGAGGATAATGCAGCTATTATCTCACTGGGAAGTCAGTTTGCAGTAAAACAACCTTCTACGTTCCAACACCCAATATGTATGTATGTATGTATGTATGTATGTATGTATGTATGTATGTAT
>NW_015387808.1:126843-138549 GCF_001527695.2 Protobothrops mucrosquamatus | reverse complement strand
AGATTCTCTGCTTATTGTGAATTATGTAGTAACTGAGGGAGATGGTGTCTTGTTTATTTATGTACTTATTCATCTATTTATTCATTCATTTAATCACTTTATATAGCCATCCATTTTACAATTGTGACAAGTCTTAATATTTTTGGGGTTGAAAGTTCACTAGTATAAACTTGAGAGTGAAAATCTCCCCTCAGTTGCCAACGTTGAACTGTTCTGTAAAATTAGCATGGATTTCAGGATTTTTTGTTTGTTTGTTTTTTCTTTTATTTAGTCCTTGCCATGCATGAAAATGTTTTAAAGTGTCCCACCCCTGGATGTACAGGAAGAGGCCATGTCAATAGCAACCGCAACACTCACAGAAGGTAATTCAAGTCTGCTTCCATTGGTATCTTCAAGAAGGGTATGTTTTCTTTAATATCTGTCACTTCATATAAAGCAACAATATAGGTAACTCTCAGTTAATGACCATCTGTTCAGCAACTATGTGAAGTTACAATGACAATGATGAAGGAGACTTATGGCAGAACCTTGAAGTTATGGCTATTGCAGTATCGCACAGTCATGTGATTGGGATTTGGGCACTTGGCAGCTCACAATTATAATGATCACACTGTCCCACAGTTATGTGATCACCATTTGAGACCTTCATTGCTGATTACTGACAAGAAAAATATAATGGGAAAGCTATCAGATCACAAATGGGTGATCATGCAATATTGCACCTGACAACTGTGTGGAATTTTCTTAAAACCTGAAACTGGGACTGTTGTAACCACCATCATAAATCAGCACAGTCATATGATGTCACATTTTATGACCACCTCACTTAATAATATAAACTTTTAACTCTTGCAAGAAAATTTCCTTACACAAACATAAATTTAAGAATTTTCAGCCCAAATGAAGTACTTTTAGATCCCGAAGTTTTTACTGACTGACAATGACATATATACTCAATTCTCCTGTTGAAATCAATGAAAAAGAAACATACATAACTCGAGAAATTATGTTATTTCATTTTACAGTACTAAGAAATGTTAGAATTGAATCAAATACATTCATTCCTAAATCATAATTTATTGACAGCTCTCCTTAAGAAAGCCAGGATGCCAATATAAATACATGCTATCTAATCTCAGAGAGTATATGCCTTCCCCAACTTTTTGCTTTCAATTATGTACTTACTGTATATATACTTTATACAGGAATGTGGCATCATCTTCATTTCATATGAAATCCTAGGTGTAAACTTGATATTAAAACTATCTTTGTAGTCTATAACTACAAAGAATTTAAATTACTTACAAAGAACAGTGAAGACTAATCAAGTGATCAAATATATATATAGTGAAAATATATGATTTGATTCAAACTTGATATACTTTGGTGTATTGATTTAATCTTCTAAGTATTTATGATCCATTTATGATAGATCATGATTTAATTTAGTACATTAAAGTCATTAATAAGGTTGACTTAGCTAATTTCCCAGAGAAAGAAAGAAATAAGTATTATATCACAAAATGTTCAAGATCAACATGGCTACTAGAGAGGTCAAAGATCTTACAAGTCTAAAGAGATAATGATGTTATGGAAGCAATGAAATAATTATGTTAGCAACAATCAGGTGAAAAGAATGGATAGCCTCCTAGTATGTGAATGGCAATGGGAAATTAGCTGAATTAAAATCATCAGGGGATGTATAGGAAAGAAAGATCTAGCAGGCATAATAGCTTGAGATAACAGTGAAAAGAAGATATAGTTGGATTTTAAAGGCAGTAATAGCAATTAACATGATAAGCAGAATAAAAAGGGCAACAAGCTGAATATTTTATTTTTGATGTGAAATGCATATTAGAAATCCTAATACCACTGAGTATAAACTATTAACAATTACTTTTGTGTAACAAATCTTTTCAATAGTCTTTCTGGATGTCCAATTGCTGCAGCTGAGAAAATGGCAATGTCTCAGGAAAAAAATCAACATGAATCACTCAAAACAGGGCAGTGCCATGATCAGATCCATAGGTAAAAATTTTGAATCATATTTATAGTAGATGCATTCTGGAAAAAGACATATATACTTCATGTTATATTCATGCTATAGCTTGTAATGTTCTGAAACATTCAACTTTTGAATTGGCAGTGCAGGTAGAAGTTAATATATTATAAAATGTCATATAAAAGGTGCAGATGAGACATCATTCATTATTACAGAAATATAAAGTCCTAATGCATCCCGAATCCCCTGAGGATTTTGCTACTGAAATTCAATGGCAATCTGGCTGATCTAACCACCACAGTGCAAAAGCACTTAGATTTATATATCACTTCATAGTGCTTTATACTCTTTAAGTCACGGGTGTCAAACTCACCATGTCATGTGACGTGTTGTGACGTATCGCAACTCTTTTTGCATTGCCGGCAATGGGGTGGGCACAGCTTTGGTATGATGAAACCGGCCTGCGGGCTGGCAGTTTGACACCCCTGCTCTAAGTGGTTTACAGAGTCAGCATGTTGCCCCCAATGATCTGGGTTCTCATTTTACCAACCTCAGAATGATGGAAGGGTGAGTCAACCTTGAGTCCATCAGGACTGAACTGCTGGCAGTCAGCAGAGTTAGCCTGCAATATTAGATTCTAACCACTGTGCCACCACATGTTTGCAATGTTTGCATTTACACTCTTCATGTCTTCCCACCTGAAAGAACACCACAACCCACCAATTGACCATGGTCACTATGCAGGGAAATTGGGACTTTATCATTTCATTTATAAATCTATTCATTATTAAGTCAAGTTCATTATTTATTTATTAACTCATATTCATTAACCTATTAATATCCTGAATCCCATTAAATTTCTTATTTCATTACAAAAATGATAATAAAATATATGATAATAAAAATATATTAAAATGTATAAAGGGGAAAAACCTCTCTCTACTGTTTACACAAGGAAGACCTAGAAGAAAATATGTGTCTTTAGGAGGCACTTATATGTGTCAATAGAAAGCAACTTTCTAATTTCAAAAGAAAGCCTTCCAAAGAATATTTGCTACCACTAAAAAGGCTGGAATGTCTGGAAAATGTCAATTCCCAGTTGAAATCAGCAGTAAGACCTCTCAAGATGATCATAGCAATTGCACAGATATATTAAAGAAAAAGATAGACACATTGAGATTCTGATTCCAAGTTGTTCTGACCTTTATAAAGAAGTAAAATCTCCCTGAAGTTGAGTTCACATCCACATCCATGTCTTGCCGTAGCTTTCTTCCAGAATGCTATTTGACATCTTAGATTAGTCCATAACCCTGTGCTTTTGTGGTGATCTTCCATTCAAATACAAAGCAAGTCCAACCCTGCTTAGCTTTTTCAAAATCAGCCAAGGTCATTTAGGAGATGCCATCTGTTGTAACTCAGGGCATTATAAGCCAATACTAATTGGCATGGTAGCTAATGGGTAGCCAGTGCTATATCTTCAGCATATGAATATTGTTAAGTATGGCTAGATGCCCATCCAGAAGACTGGCCCCTCATCTGCATCTTCCAGGACAGAAACAAAGAAGGCCCACATACAGTTCATTTCAGGAATTCAAATGTGAGGTCACCTGCTCATGGACAACAATTATCAAGCTATTCCTCTCCAGAAAAGGGTCAGGTCTTTTCCAGAAATATGGGCAGCTATGAAGGATTCAGAATGATAGATGGAGTGTAGAAAAAAATAACCCCAATGCTGGCAATGCTAGTATTGCCATCACCAACACTAAAGAAGAAACCCAAGAAGGTTTCAAAAGACACCTTGAAATATCCTTGCAGAAGTAAAAAAAGAAAAGGCCTTTCTTTCAGGTATCTGGTGGATGCCAGGTTGGTTTACAATGTAACTACTGTTATCCATTGTTTGATCATGGATAAAGAACTGACCTCATACTGTATGATTCATGAGGCTAAATTGGGAAGAATAAATTCAACTCAACTATATCCTCCTAATTTCTCAGAGAAATACCAACCAAGGGTAGATATGGAGAGCTGTATTTAGGAAGAGCTGTATTTAGGAAGACATAACTGATGAACCAGTCAAAGCTAGTAACAGGCATGCCTAAACACAAAACCCACTAAATTTGTCTGCCTCAGCTGTGAGGAGTTTTGTGGTGAGAAAGGTAATTCTATAGACCAATGTTTCTCAAACTTGGCAGCTTTAAGCATGCCGGCTGGAGAATTCTAGGAGTTGAAATCTGCACATCTTTATATATAAGAAAAGAACTTTAAGAAAATATATGAACAATATTAGTTTTTGTATCTTACTATTTTGTGTTTCCTAGTTCTAAACATTTAGTGCTAATCTGCAGTTCTAAAAAATTACTCTGTTAAATGTATCTCTGTTAGAGAATGAATCTAATAACAATAGATATTATTCTGATATTTTGTGTCTTCTTTATGAAGGACAAACTTGGTGAAACATTTTGAGTTATCTCAGTACAGCTGCCAATCTGTACTGACCCCTTCCTCCGGAACCACTTTTACAAGAGAGCAAGAGAAATATGGGAAAGTACCTTTTGACTATGCTAGCTTTGATGCCCAAGTCTTTGGCAAATGCACAGTGATGCCAACTATACAAGGACAAAAAACCACACAATCCTTTGAATGTAAGTAAGAGACCGACAAAATTACACTGTATTTTTTTGTTTTATTTCCCAGGATGTACGTACCAAACAAAATATGCAACTAGCATAGTTAAAAGCTTCACTATGGTAAAAATACCTAGTTCCTTCTGAGAAATCATGTATACACACATGTGTGTGTAAAAACAAGAAAAAGGTTAAGGAAATGATTGGTCCATTAGTGGGAGAAACTGGCAAGAAGGTGACAAGCAACAGGGAGAAAGCAGAACTATTTAACTCATTTTTTGCATCCGTCTTTACACAAAGGGAAAAAACAGTCCATCCTATCAAAAACAGTACCATAAAAACAGATTAGAAACACAAGTTAAGATAGGCAAGAAAATAGTACGTGAGCACTTGTCCCCCCTAGACGAGTTCAAATCACAGGACCAGATGGATTACACACCAAGGTTCTGAAGGAACTGGCAGATGTGATCTCATAACCACTGAACTATATCTTTCAAAGATCCTGAAGCACTGGGGAACTACTGGAGGACTGGAAAAGAGCCGATGTAGTTCCCATCTTCAAAAAAGGAAGAAAAATGGATCCAGGAAACTACAGACCTATCAGTCTGACTTCAATATCTGGGAAGATTCTGGAAAAGATAATCAAACAATGAATCAGTGAACACCTAGAGGCAAACAAAGCCATTACCAAAAGCCAACATGGGCTTGTCAAAAACAAATCATGCCAGACAAATCTTATAGCATTATTTGACCAGGTGACAAAATTAGTGGGCCAGAGGAATGCTGTGGATATAATTTACTTGGACTTCAGTAAAGCATTTGATAAAGTAGATCACAACCTATTACTTGATAAGATAGAAAAATGTGGGTTAGACAGTATCACCAGCAGATGGATTCGTAGCTGGCTGACTGGCTGTACTCAGTGTGTGGTCCTCAATGGAACTGCATCTACATGGAGGGAAGTGTGTAGTGGGGTGCCCCAGGGCTCTGTCCCGGGCCCAGTGCTCTTCAACATCTTCATCAATGTTTTGGATGAGGGAGATGAGGAGAACTCATCAAATTTGCAGATGACACCAAGCTGGCAGGAATAGCCAACACTCCAGAAGACAGGCTTAAGATACAGAAGAATCTTGACAGACTTGAACCCTGGGCACTATCTAACAAAATGAAATTCAATGGTGAAAAAAGTAAGGTTCTACATTTAGGCAAGAAAACCAAATGCACAGGTATAGTATAGGGGGTACCTTGCTCAATAGTAGTAACTGTGAGAGGGATCTCAGAGTCCCAGTGGACAATCACTTAAATATGAGCCAGCACTGTGCTGCAGCTGACAAAAAAGCCAACACAGTGCTAGGCTGCATTAACAGAGGAATAGAATCAAGATCACGTGAAGTGTTAATACCACTTTACAATGCCTTGGTAAGGCCACACTTGGAATACTGCATCCAGTTTTGGTCACTACGATATAAAAAAGATGTTGAGACTCTAGAAAGAGTACAGAGAAGAGCAACAAAGATGATTAGGGGACGGGAGGCTAAAACATATAAGGAACGGTTGCTGGAATTGGGTATGTCTAGTTTAATGAAGAGAAGGACGAGGGGGGACATGATAGCAGTGTTCCAATATCTCAGGGGTTGCCACAAAGAAGAGAGAGTCAAGCTATTCTCCAAAGCACCTGAAGGCAAGACAAGAAGCAATGGATGGAATCTAACCAAAGAGAGAAGCAACCTAGAACTAAGGAGAAATTTCCTGACAGTTAAAACAATTAATCAGTGGAACAACCTGCCTCCAGAAGCTGTGAATGCTCCAACACTGGAAGTTTTTAAGAAGAGACTGGACAGCCATTTGTCTGAAATGGTATAGGGTTTCCTGCCTGAGCAGGGGGTTGGACTAGATGACCTCCAAGGTCCCTTCCAACTTCCACGATAGATAGATAGATAGATAGATAGATAGATAGATAGATAGATAGATAGATAGATAGATAGATAGATAGATAGATAGATAGATAGATAGATATGATAGAGATAAAGATAGAGATAGAGATAGATAGATAGATATAGATATAGATATAGAGATAGATAGAGATAGATATAGATAAATAGATAGATATAGTGCTACGCATTATCTATCTATCTATCTATCTATCTATCTATGAGTGCTTTTTTTTTTGAACACCCTGTCAGCCTAAATATGGGAGAGAGAGAAGTCTTTTGCCTGAATCAGCTCAATCCAAAGCCATCCACAGGCAGCAGTCGCTTAACTGCGACATCATATATGTTTTTCAAATTTGGAATGCTAACAAAGAATTAAGGGAGTACTGAGATAGCTATTTCTAACCTTATTTGGTTTTCATCAGTCAGACATACCCTTCTGAGATTCGAACCTGGGCTGTCTGCATGTTAAGCAGAAGCATTAGTCCCTTATGCCACAGGCTCTTTCTCACTTTGTTAGCTACAAGAGACAGGGGAAGAGAATGAGTGCTTTTTTTTGAACACCCTGTCAGCCTAAATATGGGAAAGAGAGAAGTCTTTTGCCTGCATCAGCTCAATCCAAAGCCATCCACAGGCAGCAGTCGCTTAACTGCGACATCATCTATCTATCTATCTATCTATCTATCTATCTATCTATCTATCTATCTATCTATCTATCTATCTATCTATCTATCTATCTATCTATCTATCTATCTATCTATCTATAGTGGAAGTTGGAAGGGACCTTGGAGGTCATCTAGTCCAACCCCCTGCTCAAGCAGGAAACCCTATACCATTTCAGACAAATGGCTGTCCAGTCTTTTTTTAAAAACTTCCAGTGTTGGAGCATTCACAGCTTCTGGAGGCAGGTTGTTCCACTGATTAATGTAAAAGGTGTAATTATACAAATCTGATGATCTCTTGCAGAAAGGCTAGTGGCATCTAGGTTACTAGAATTACACTTAAAATAAGATCATGGCATTTTTATAAGGTCAGAGTGATTGCTCTGATGTTTGTATTGTGATACCCTGTAATCCCTCTATCTGAAGATACTGGTAAACTCTGAGTCACGTACATTTTGAAAACTCATCTTCTAGGGCAGTGATGGCGAACCTTTTAGCGACCGAGTGCCCAAACTGCAACCCAAGACCCACTTATTTATCGTCGGGTGCCAGGTGGGCGTGGCCCGCTGGGTGGGTGTGGCTGTGGTGGTCATGGCAGAATGGGTGGGTGTGGCCAAGGTGGGCGTGGTCACCTCGATGTTGCTCGTGGGCAGGGACTCCTGTGGGGGCCAGACAGGGCTGGGGGAGATCCAGGGGGTCTCTGGTGGGTGGGACAGTGGGCAGGAGGCTCATCCTGCAGGGTGAGGGGAGGCGAGGCAGGACAGGGGTGCCATTGTTGCAGGGCAAGGCAATGCAGGGGCCAGGGCAGCTGCTGCCTGACACCATCAGCCCCTGCACACATAGGCCAGTGAGCGCATGGGGGCCGACAGTGTCCGTCAGCAGCCACAGCCTGCCGACCCTTTGACCGGCGCACTCTAGGGCTCCGCAGCCCACTGCCAGTGAATCAGAAAAGCCGCCTCTGAGCTCAACAGCAAGCCAATAGCTGAGGAGGCGATGCAGTGGGTTATGCCTGGGAAAAGGAGAGCATGCGAGGCCAGGAGGGATGGAATGGGGGGGAAGGAAACCAGCCGTGCTGGGATGCATCCGGCCATGTGGGACCTCGGCGAGTTAGCGGGTGGCTGCTTGAAGAGGGATGGTTGCCATCTCTGGGGCATAGCTCGCGTGCCCACAGAGAGGGCTCTGAGTGCCACCTCTGGCACACATGCCATAGGTTCCCCACCACTGTTCTAGGGCATTATTAACAATTCCAATTACTGGGATACAGATAGAGAGACACAATATTGTGTTGTACCCCACATGAATTGTCATTTTATAAATATCCACTTTAAAATTCTCGGTTAAATATATAATTATATAGGAGCTTAACTGCCAGCATGCTCAAGCTATAGCTGGATCTCAATTGCACTCTAAGTGGGTGTGCACTTTTGCAGGTAAGCGGTGATACATCCCAAGAGATTCAAGAATCAAAATGAATGCTGCAATGTTGAGTTCAGGCTAAACATCTATAAAATATTAAGAAAACGTTTTATAAAGAGACAAAACTATACCAAAAGTTAGGAATGTCCATGGGGGAAGGCTTCAAAATTTGCTAGATGGCAGGCATAGCATCATAATTAAACTCCTACAACATTTCCTTCACATGGCATGAGAACATTTTAGGAAATGGATTTACAATGTTGTCCTCTACTGATTTTGGAAGTATCTGAACGTTTATATGACAACACTGTCTAATGTTTTAAATCTATTAATTTCTGAAACTTAAAAAAATGTTGAGTTTTGTGTCAAGAGTAGCTTTTATTTCATGCATTGTTTGTCTATTTTACTGTATGAGCTGATTGCCTTTGTCCCTTTAATAGGAGGACAGTTTCATAGAACTACTTCTAATCAAATCTCTCTTCAACAGCAAAGCATTTTTCAAATCCAGGGAAATTTTCTAATCGGCAGCCTAGTGCTAGCGCCCACACACAGAGCCCTTGCCATGCCAGCTCTTATCGCTATGGTCAATGTAGTGAAGACACCCACATAGCAGCAGCTGCTGCAATTCTGAACCTTTCCACCCACTGCAGGGAAGCTACAGAGATCCTCTCCAGCAAACCACGGAGTCTGTCTGCCAAGGTAGGCAAGTCCAGAAACCTGGAGGGTGCATTAGCTACTGAACTGTGTGAATAAACCGTCTTTCGTATTAGTGATTGCACTCAATTGCTCCCCCTTCCTATCCCTGAAAAGAGCAGCATCTCTGTGAGTGAGTATTCCTTTGAAAAATGACAGGACTATGTTCTGGAGAGTTGTCATAAATGGCTTCTACATGGAAAAGAACTAGGGAAGGACATGGTGCAAAACTGGTTTAAAAGAGGCTTCTTCTCACCTGAAAGAAAGACTACTATAAAATTAATAGAAATGTTAACAGATTCAAGTTTTGATAAATTGGAGATATATACAGGTTTTGGTGGCTGCTGAAAATATGTAGCTGTAAACTTTTAATTTTAATTAGGCTTTGTTTTCATTGATTATAAGGCAACAGATTCGTTGTTTTGTTGTTATTGTTGTTACTTAATAGGATAGGATTCTCAACCAGTGTCCTCTAGATTTGCTGGACTTCAGCTTTGTTAAGGAGTCCCAGAAATGTTTAACAATACAGCCTTTCAGGTAGGCAAACTAGGTTGCTTTAGTGCCATTCACTACCAGTCTAGTAGCAAGAACACCATTGGAAATAATGTTGGTACAGCCTTGAATAAGCACTTTGAGATGGTCCTGTAGACAGATGAACAGGCACAGATCTGTAGAGCTAGGTAGGTTACCTAAAAGCATTATACAGTGACATGTCTTTGCTCTGGAAAAGATAAATTACTATTTCTCAGTCATTCTACTAAACTTTTAGCCATAGTTCTTCGTCCTGCTATGTGAGCAGCCATTATTCTGGTGCCAGAGGATCTTCTTTAATAAGATTGTTTCCTTCTGGCAAATCATTTTTATAGCATATCAAAATATGGAAAATCAAATGAAGCTCACAGATGTTCAACAAGAATATTTTGCTTTGCCTTTTCCAACAACCAATGAAGCTGAGAGTCTTATTTTCCAAGCCCAACTATCCAGGCAATTTCTTTTTAAGGTACAGAATTTCTAACAAGTTTTATCTGGAGCCACAGTTTTATTTACTACTTTGGCTCAAGAAAGTATTCTAGTACTAGTTATGACAATCCCTACTCTCATCCCCCTGTGTGGAAAGAGGCTAATACCAGAGGCAATATTAAACTGCTGCCCCCACCTTTGGCTGACCTTAGAAACAGACCGTTCTTGCCAAATAACAGTAATAGAGGAACCGTTGTTAATATATATATATATTCAGTTGTACACCTGCTGTGCATTTGCCAAAGAAGGAAATGTGATTGAAGCAACTCTGAGTCACAACTGGAGCACATAGTAAAAATAATGGCTATACAAAAAAGTTTTTAATATACAGTTAAAAATATAATATGTTGTCCTCTGCCAGTTTTTACTTTTGCCAAACTTCCAGCAGGGAAAAACGACAACCAGGGTTACAGAAGGGCCAACAGAATTAGTTTCTGGCAAAAGCAAAGCAAAGCAAGGTTGAAAGAGATGGATTTGCCAGAATCAAAGATATTCTTTTTATTTTGTTTAAATAAAGATCCCTTTTAGAGAAATTGAGATTTTAAACAGGATTTTAAACATACATTACGGTATTTTTTTTTGTTGCTTATGCTATCCACTTTCCTCAAGAATGAGAATAAAGAATAACGTGATCCAAAACTTCTTCTAAAACTGCATGGTTTTAGTTCGGTGTGATAATCACTCTGATTTTCACTCTTATCTCCAAACAATATTTATAATTTATTTTTTAATTGTGCATATAGTTTTCTCAGAAGGTATTGTTATTACATTTAAAATAATATAAGGCAAGGAATCTGAAATTCTGTAGCTCCCTCTCCATTGCACTGGGAACATTTTCTATGAAATAAAGAATGAAAAATGAATTTATGAACTAGCTTTCCCCTCCAATTTCTTTGCAGACAAAAAGTTCTAATCAAATAGCCCATAACTCATCAAAAGAATGATAAGGGGAAAATGCTTCAATAGGCCACATACTTCTAAAGTCTACTTTAGTCTAGGGGTTGGGAATGAAAGAGAACCAAGCAAAATCATTTAGATTGTTTATCATGCTTTTTTATTGTATATTATCTGTTCACCATCATCTAATAAAATATTATCTTCATGTGGAAAATTACATGGGGAAAAATGATTATTCTCTTTCAAACTTAACCTCAAGAATGATGGGGAGGAACAGACTCAGGCTCAACCCTTCCAAGACCGAGTGGCTGTGGCTGCCGGCGCCTCGGCATAGTCAGCTGATTCCATCGCTGTCTATAGGGGGTGAAATTTTGGCCCCCTCAGAGAAGGCACGCAACTTGGGTGTCCTCCTGGATCCACGGCTGACACTGGAAGATCATTTGTCGGCCGTGACCAGGGGG
>NW_015387808.1:112544-126493 GCF_001527695.2 Protobothrops mucrosquamatus | reverse complement strand
CGGGCCTGACCTAAGGAGGATTTTATTTAGGGACGATTTTAAGTATAATTTTAATTGGAACACAGCTTCGAATATTTGGTTTTAATTTGGTTTTAGAGGGGTTTTTATTTTTATTGATATGTATATCTGTTTTAATATGCTGTGCACCGCCCTGAGTCCTGCGGGAGAAGGGCGGTATAGAAATTAAAATAATAAAAAATAATAATAATAATAAATTTTATGAGGCTTATATAATAAATCATCTTTCAATGAAAAAATATATGTTTTGATTAACCTATCAAAACAATAAAATAAAACATTCTAAAGCTGAACTGAGATCTTTAATTTGTTTTTATAACAGATATTTTAAGGGATTTTTTTTTTGTATTTACATGTTAAGAAAGAATAGAAGTGATCTATAATCAAATTGCATATTTATTTAAAAACACAGATCTCCATAACTTAGTTTTCGCTATGAAATGAAGCAAGGAAAAAATCAACACACAGTAGTAATATCAATGAAATGCAACATATTTAAATGCATAGTTATGAATTCTCTGGATCAGTTTGAATAACGAAATAAATTAAACCAGATTGTTCTCAAAAATAAGATACTTCCACTCACTAAGTACAAAAGATAGGGCACTTTTCTAGCATTGATTTTAATGGTCCCAATACATTTAAATAACTACAAATGATTCAGTATAAATATTTTATATTATAGGCACCACAGTAGAATATGAGCTTGAATCAGCTGTATTTATCCAGATTTAAGGAAACTGATTATTTAGTTTGTATTAGAGAGTGTTTTGAAAATGATTTAGAAAATGGTGACACTCTTAACTTTCCTTCTATTTAAATTCTTGTGAAATATGCCTGTTGTGATATCACTTCTTCCTACAGTTTTCTCTGATTTGATCTCATACCTTATGTAATTGCCATTCAAAGAAGGAACACATGCAGTATATTCTATCTTTATCTTTTTATGGTGTTTTGCCAAGAAATCTATTTAATGTTTGGGTGTTCCCCCCACAGGTTTAGACAGAATGGCATATGTGTACTCTATCTTGAAAGAAAACACAACAGGAAAATAAACAGCATGAAATATTTAGCAGACAAGCGTATCTGATGTCTCTCAATTATTCCTGGTGAATAGATAACAAAACAGAACCCAGGAATCTGGATTGTAGTATTAAGGATATATTTAAGTACAAGTAAGGAATACTATTGCAGTTGATACATTTAAAGCTATTACACCGCAGTATAAATGCTAAGCAGAATAATTTATTTTAATATATAGTGCTTATTGATGTTTTTTTAATCCACAGATTTTTTAATTAAATGGAATAGCATGAGTTGTTAGGCATTTACAGGTCCACTCAATGAATTTTGAGTAAATTTACTTGGTTAAAATTGTCTCCTATTTTTAATTTCTTTTCCTCATATTTTATTTCATCCAATGGCAGGACTTCTTTGGGGTGGTATCTGTTCTATAGGTTCCGATCCTTTGCAATACTTATTTCTTATATTTTAAATAGTTTAAATAACAATTTTGGAAGCAGTTTTCTATCCAGACAAATCAAGCCAACATTCCCACTCATCAATTGGTGGCAAACAAATTCATAAAATATTCTGAACTTTTAAAAAGTAGATGCAAAGAATTGAATCCAAATTCTTTTCATGAATGCCTATACCTATCTCAGGAGAGACATGATAGCATACAGAATATGTGAATTAATTTGAAAGCCATCATGATTTACTGGTTAAGCTACTTTATATTTTTTCAAGGTATAAATTTGTTTTCCTTTCATATAATTTTGTATAAGAAAGAGAGGGAGGGAGGGAGAGGGAGAGAGAGAGAGGGGGGGGAGGGAGAGGGAGAATCTTTGACTTATTGTTGACTCCTAGCAACTACCGGGACTGATCCCTTCAATTTTCTTGACAATATACTAATAGCAATTGCCTCCTTCCTAGGGCTGATAGAGAGTGACTGACCAAGGTCATCTAACTAGCCTGAGGCAGAACTAGAACTCCCAGTCTTCTGCTTTCTAGCCTGGTTTCTTTAACCACTATACAAAACTGACTGTTTTCGTTTATAAAATCATACACTTGAATAACTATTTACCTTATGTATATATATATATCTTCCACCATATGCTATGGAAAAAAACCACATTAATAACAATATAGAAGAGGCATCTTCCAGGGTGACTTATTATTACATTTATTTTTGTCATTGCTATGATTCTGATTGCAGTGATTTTGAAATAAACAGATCTTGGCTATCAAACAGCAAAAAATGCTAATAAAATTTCACATTTTGTTTACAGTATTTTTTAATTTGTATCCTGAGTTTTATTATTTTTACAAATAACTCAAGGCGGCAAACATATCCAACATAACTTCCTCCTTCTACTTGTCCCACAATACCAGCCTTGTGAAGTGAGTTGCACAGAGAGAGAGTGCCTGGTCCAAGGTCATCCAGCTGACTTTTGTGGCTAAGATGGGGTAGAACTCACAGACTCCTGGTTTCCAGCCTGGTGCCTTAACCACTGGACCAAAGTGACCCCATATTTGCTTTATTTATTTGTTTATTTGCATTTATTTTATATGAATGATCTGAAGCTTTACAGAAAATCAGAAATCAAAATTCAGTCATTGATAAATATTGTAAGAATTTTTAGCACAGATATAGCAATAGAATTTGGCCTAGAGAAATGTGCTAAAGTAGCGATAAATCCGGGTGAAATGGTGAACAATAATGGAATTTAAATGCTGAATGGTCAAACCACCAAGATGAAGCTTACAAGTATCTGGGCATTTTACAATTGGATAACATCAAGCGTGGACAAGTTAAAATGTGATTAATAAAGAATACATCAAAAAAGTGAAGAAATGGCTAAAAACAAAATTGAACAGTCGAAACACCATCAAAACCAGGAATTCCTGGGCCATACCTGTGATATGATACATTGCTGAAATTATTAACTGCCCAGAAACTCATTTGGACAGTTTGGACTGAAAAACAAGAAATTGATGATTATTCACTATGTATAACATTCCTGTAATGATATTAATAAATTATACCCATCCTGCAGAAATGAAGGCAGAGGCTTATTTCAAGTCAAACAAACTGTCAAAGAAGAAAAACCTGCATTGGCTGATTATATAAAAGATAATAATAATAATAATAATAATAATAATAATAATAATAATAATAATAATAATAATAATAATAATAATAATAATAATAATAATAATAATAATAATAATAATAATAATAATAAAGTTGGAAGGGACCTTGGAGGTCATCGAGTCCAACCCCCTGCTCAGGCAGGAACTCTACACCATTTCAGACAAATGGCTGTCCAGTCTATTCTTAAAAACTTCCAGTGTTGGAGCATTCACTGCTTCTGGAGGCAGGTTGTTCCATTGGTTAATTGTTCTAACTGTCAGGAAATTTCTCCTTAGTTCTAAGTTGCTTCTCTCCTTGATCAGTTTCCATCCATTGCTTCTTGTCCTGCCTTCAGGCGCCTTGGAGAATAGCTTGACTCCCTCTTCTTTGTGGCAGCCCCTGAGATATTGGAACACTGCTACCATGTCCCCCCTCGTCCTTCTCTTCGTTAAACTAGACATACCCAATTCCAACAACCGTTCCTTATATGTTTTAGCCTCCAGTCCCCTAATCATCTTTGTTGCTTTTTTCTGTACTCTTTCTAGAGTCTCAGCATCTTTTTTATATCGTGGTGACCAAAACTAGATGCAGTATTCCAAGTGTGGCCTTACTAAGGCATTGTAAAGTGGTATTAACACTTACCTTGATCTTGATTCTATCACTCTGTTAATGCAGCCCAGCACTGTGTTGGCTTTTTTGGCAGCTGCAGCACACTGCTGGCTCATATCTAAGTGATTGTCCACTAGGACTCCGAGATCCCGCTCACAGTTGAGCAAGGTACCCCTTATACTATACCTGGACATTTGGTTTTTCTTGCCTAAATGTAGAAACTTACTTTTTTCACCATTGAATTTCATTTTGTTAGATAGCGCCCAGTGTTCAAGTCTGTCCAGGTCCTCCTGTATCTTAAGCCTGTCTAATGCAAGTTAAAAATTGGAACTTACTAAATGTACAGGAAACAAAGCATGAACATTGAAATAATGTAATAAAAAACAAGAATGAAATACCAGCAAGGAGAAACATCACATGGTCAATTTCTACAAAAGATGAAAGGGAAAGTGGATAAAGATAAAACCTGGCAATGGCTTACAACCAGAACATTAAAAAAAGCAACTGAATGCTTAATTTTGACTGCTCAAGAGCAAACTATTTGAACTAATGCAATCAAGGCCAGAACTGAAAAAATCATCAGATGATTCAAAGTGCAGATTAAGCAAAGAAACAGAAGAAACAGCAGATCATAGACTCAGTTTGAGCAAGAAAATCACACTACATGATACCATCACCAGAATGCTTTTTAGTCCCCATATTGTGAAACATGACACACAAATAGAATAATGAATTCTTGGATTAGACATATTTTAAATGTGGTGTTACAAGACACATTTTTGTAGGAGTTTATACTGGGGAAAAATAGTTTCCTGCAATAATAGTCTGAAATGTGATATGACCATTGGCACATATTGTTTTAAAAGAGGTAGACAGCATGTAACTCAATGACTAGAAATTATTATGACCCAAGAAGAACTTCCATATTCATTGCATTATACCTCTGGTGCTTTATTTCTGATGGAAGGAAACAAAAATATTGCTGATGAAATGCAATTGCTGATAGTACAGAAGCAAGAAATTGGTTCTGCTTGATTCCTCTTGTAAATTTTGTTGAAACATTAGAAGCTTACCGTGGAAATAGGATACCAGACTAGGCAAGTCCTTGACTTAGTTTAGCATAATTCTTATGTGTGCCATGAGATTTGTGTTTCACACTGAGATTATAGGATTGAGTAGGTTTAAGAATATTCATGATCTTTTAGATTATCAGATGCATTAGTATTGGGATCCCCAGATATTATTCTCTATAATTCCCATCATACCATGTCTAATATTGAAGGATGATGGGGATTGTAAACCAGTCATAACTGATTTGTCTTAAACTTGGTAACCACTGCCGCAGTAAATCTTCCTTATTCCAAACATGTTGGGGTTCGGTTGTTTTAGGACTATATGACTTCAGAATAACAATCAGGTAATATTCTTAACCTGAACAGGTAAAGCTAGCTGACACATTTGCACAATTTACTAAGTAGTTTAGTTAGTGTTAATCTTGGGCAGAAGTTTTTTCTTGTTTCTTTGTTTGTGACCCAGAATGCTGGTTGGGGAATTCTGGGAACTGAAATCCACAAATTTTAAAATTGCAAGTTTGATATAGATTATAGTATTTTTTTCAATTCTATTTTTATTTTATTCCCAAAAAAGTTAAAATACAAAATACAAATACAAAACTTCAAAAATTTTAAAAAACTAAGAACAAAATACAAAACAGACATTTAAAAAGTGCATTAAAAAAGGAAAAACACTAACACATGTGCACATATTATCCCCCTAGTTGAATACTGATTAATATGTTACAACAATATTAGTTTCCCACCCCTTGAAAAACACCCCCAAATCTTTAAACTAATAAATCTATTTGCAAGTTATTAACCTCTCATCTATATACTATATTAATGACATAATAGTTAACAAGAAGAATAGTAATAAAAAAGGCAAGATTAAGGTTTCAAAACCTTCTGTTAACAAACTGTTATTGTAATCAACATGTAAAAAATTTACCATGACATCTTATCAATCCCAAATCATTCCAAAAGATAACAGTGATTTGTCCTGGATCAATTTCCATGTTTGTTTCTTAATACCGTCTATTATCAATGATTTATATTGTAAAGTAATATGTTAAACAAGGTGAAGTATGTTATGTGAATGCAGCCAATACCTAGAACAGTCACCTGTTCTGTCAACCATTCTGCCTATCAAATCCTAACATGACAGAGAAATACCTTTGACTAGCCATTTCCCTGAGATGTTGATTTTCTATGCAACCAATTTATTGATTGAGGATTTTTTTCCAGAGTTTATCTTCCAGAGCTATTTAAGCGCATCTTGCATATTTTGGCAAGATGAAAATAAAAACTACTATAAAACCAGACTTTCTTATTCTTTGAATAAGTGTCCATCCTCTTGTAGTAATTTATGTTTAAAATGTTTTGACAATATGATCAAAAGATTAATTCCTGAAACAGAAAGGTGAATTCCTTTGGCATTTGCTATGACTGTAGAAAATGTTAGAAGAAAAGTATCATATTATAAATAGTCAAGAGGTAAAATGGGGTCCATTTTTCTACAAACCCAAGACCCATTTCTCCATTTGATCACTGTGTTCAATTATGAGCTCACTTATATGCCAACTGTCCTTTTTTTTTTTTTTTGCAAATGCACAACTTTCTGATCATAATTAAATTTGTGTTCACCAATGTTTGCACATCAGAACCCTAGCTGCTGTATTAATTTTATTTACTTGAAAGATTTATAAGGCCACCCATCTTTTGGCACACAACTCAACAATAATGATAAAAACACAAACAATAAAATGATAAATGTTAAAAAGAAAAAGAAAAAAATATCAAGAATGTTCACATCTCTGGGTATGAATTATCTTCCAACCAGGCCGTTTTGATTCAGTTAAATACGGCTTGGTTCCCAATCGTCAGATGTGTTTCCTAACATATTTGGATTTGTGTTTTAATTTGAGAAGACTTTGACTGTTTTATGGAATTTATTTGCTGTTGTCTCTGCCTTCCCTATAGCTGGTATTTTATTTAGTGACAGAAAATCTGCACTATTTATGGATTTTTTTTTCACTATAAAACTACTGCAGTCCTATCACATGGCATCTTCTCCTAAGCCATCTGTCACAGAGGTCTGGCATTTTATGTGAATGTTGGTCAGGCAGACTTAACCCAAGATTTTTTATTATGAAAAATGTTTGCAACTACAATATTTAGTATTTTACTTTACAGTGGTTATTAAACTTGATTACTTTGTAGCTCTCTTTCATGGCTGCACTTATATATCAACTATGAAGCCAAAAAAACACAAGGGTAATTATGGCAATGCAGTCAGGCCCTGGAAAGTTCATCTGGCAATGATACAGTTAATATCTTGGATTTTTGTAAGTAAGAGTTATTAATGCTGATATAAAACTGTATTTGATTTTATACAGATGGCATAAGATGTGGTTACTAAGTTATTATCCGGGATAAGCTGTACTGGCAAATTCAGGGTTTAAAACTATCACAGGAGATTAAATTATTTACTAAAAAGGGACAGAAAGATATAGTGAAAGCATCTTACCATGAACATATTATAAGTATATTTACTTCCCATAAATATAATGAAGTATATCTCTCTTAAAATGAGGGATTAAAACGTGACTGTTATCATAGAAGAGTTTCTCATTTGTACACAGAAAAGTAATTGGCCCAATTGTTTTCAGCTTTTTCCAAGGAAAGCAAGAAAACTGATATTTCAAAAACCTTATGCAAGTATCATGAAAACTTTACATTTTCTGGATAATTTTCTAACATTATATGAGCAACATACTCTAAAAGGATTGTTATTTTAGCAGCTTATCAAAATTGTTTATTCTTTTATAACTTTTTTCAGGATTTATTCTGTTTGGTTGTCTTTGTCTTTTTCTCAGTAACCAACATACTGAATTCGTGTCCAAGCATTTATGGTGGAGCAACTAATCATACAGCAGATACATTTATCAGTCAGGATTTATAATAAAACTTTTTATAAAAATAATTCAAGAACATTCTAGTCACTAAAGCAGTAGCTGATCTGATTTGGCAACATGTGGTTCACAGGTTAAGGAAGATAACGACCAAGCGGCCAGTTAATCATACTTGAGAAGTAGTTTCACATATTTATTTATTTAAAGTATGGCATATCATACGTGGACTTGCAATATATATTAACATTTCAGCTAGATTAAAAAAAACCATAACAAAATATGAATGTTAAAAAGATCTATATTAGATATCAAAGTCTAGGTTATCTAACCAATGAAGCTTCATTTATATGAAGAAAAAAAACCAGATACTGGACCAGTATATGCCCTGTATTTTTTTCCTCACTTCCTATACTTTCCTACTACCTAGAAGAAATTCAGGATAACTCAGTAAAACAGTTTAGCATTGGATTCTGTCAAGAGCTGAATGTCAAGGTTTATTGAGATAATTTGGGATAAGTTGTGAAGTACATGAGATAGAATGTATCCCTCTAGCCTGCTTGGTCCCAATTAAAACATTCCCACAGTGCATTTGGCCAATTTGTTGCTCCAAATTTACATCCAGGTTGTACTGGGAGGGAGAAAAAAAAATTACACTGAATGACAGCGCTTCCTCTTGAGATCAGACCACCACTATAGCCTGTTTGAAGGGTTGCAAACATCTTGGAAGGAGATGTTTATTTTGTCATTTGCTTTATTTGTTATTTCCTGTTGCATGGTGATATTTCATGAGCTGATTTAGATGTCTATTTGATATTTTATTGAAAAGATTATTGAGGGAATTTTTTATACATTCCTCTACTCTCAACATAACATATTTGTGAAGGACATCATCATCATTTCTTTCCATCATCCCTTCCCTTTAATTTAAGTGCCTTAAACTTGTCCCCAAACACCTTCAACCTACCGGTGTAAAATTTGCTAGGAATACTCTTCCCTGAAATCCCATTTTACTGTAAATGTCGTGATATTATGATTCAGAATTTAAATGCTACCAAATTTCCTTAAAACATAACAACCTAAGGCATTGTAGCTCAAAAACCTTTGCAAAGATTCTTATGAAAGTGGAAACTTCTTACAACTTTCTTATAAACTTTCTGTCTAACTTTCCTGAAAATATAGCTGTTGTGGTATATATTTTATGTTTCCAATACTAGATTATGGGAGAGTTGAATTTTGTTTTTTCTGAATAAGTTTTGGATCCAGAAAGTGAGTGTAATAATACAGCTCTCTGAGTGGATTTAACAATTTCTGAATACCATAGTAACCTAAACATTTTCAGTTTTGCAATATTTTATAAAGGGAATATATAAAGCAAAAGCACTGTTCCATATCTCATTCATCCATCTTTAAACAAAAGTTATCTCTCTCCTGGAATCACCTTTCTCAACTCTACAACTTTACGATTTGTATTTTAATTTGTATTGTATTAATTTTGTTTTGTCATAGAATTAATAGTTGTTCTCCAGATGCTGATTGTTATGTTCTTCTTGTTGTATTAATTTATTAAAACCTAGTTTAGTGCTTAGTGCCAAAAATCTATTTAAAAATATGGTGGCAATTGCATTGCTCCTAAATTTTGGTTGTGTAGTTCCTGGGACTACCTTGCCCACAAAAAAGATACAGGAATGATAGAGTTCATTTGCTATAGGTTGAGTATCCCTGAATTAGAGAGTAAATTGAAATTCCCTATTCTTCCTCTGTACCAAAGGATGCTTAGATAAATGCAAGGGACAGCAATCCTAACTGGTTTGGCGTATAGGGTTGTCTCAAACCTGGAGATGTATTATATTTTAACTCCCCCAAATTCTTGGTCAATAGGGCCTAAAGGAAATTGTAGCATTTAGCTCACACATCTGGGAAAGCATCAGGTTAAAAATCCTAATTGAATCTTTGTAGGTCAAAACCTTTCAATAGTTCAGTTAAGATACTTTTGTAGATAGCAAACATGCATAAGGTATCATATGGAAAAATACAAATAATTTGGCCATAAGGCAAGCTACAGATCAACAAGAATAATTTATATCTGATTTTGTTCTTTATAATGTCCAATGAGATATTATATTTAAAAGAGGAGTACCACCCACATTTATTACGATAATCCTTTAACATGATCTTATAATTCAGAGTGCACTTTAGATCAAGTGAGATTGTAGCTCCTATGTAAAGGACAAATGTTTTTGCATTTCTTTACCCTCCTCTAATGCAAATGTACTATCTGTAGTGTATGGGGGAAGGAAGGAATAAAAAAATAAGATTGATAAGCAATGAATTTATGCTTTGATCCAAAACGGATCATAATTATTTGCATATAAAAGGAGCAAGATTTAAATTTTAAACATATCCTCTGATTTAGTATATACAGTTTACATTTAGGAAGCCCCTTTTCCAATTCTGCTTGCAATATATATTGTAAGTATTCAAACACAGAAAGAGCATTATTGAAGTATCACTTAAGTCTGCCTAAGAATTAAATATTAATGGGTGTAAACTGTAAAGCTGGTTTTAGATTTAGACATATTTAAATAATAAGAGGCATTTTCACTTATCCCTTAAAAGCTCCACATGTCTTAGGGTGCCTCTGCAAACAGCGCTTTAAACATTTCTCTCTTATGTTTCAGGGAACTGAAATAGAAGTAGATGAAAATGGCACTTTGGATTTGAGCATGAAAAAGAACCGAAGTCAAGAAAATATTGGTTCTCTAAGTTCCTTCAGTGCAAGTGTCCCCACTCCTTCCTCCTCTCCCCTCAAATCAGGCAGCATTCTGGTCAATGCCACTTTCTACCAAGCTTTGAATGAAAAAGAAGGTTGGGATACACCAATCAATTATAGCAAGAGCCAAGGCAAAAAAGAGGAAGAGAAAGAGGTATTTTGTTTTATTTTACTTGACAATACCCAGGGGTGATGGGAATCAACTCTAATTTTGGACTGTTTATTTTCCAATGCATAATTTGAGTTAATGGCAGATACCACTGCATCCCTAAATATAAACAAATGCAATTCAACTAGAAGTTGGTTACTGTCTTAAGGACTGATCAAGGTTATTTCTGCCTATACGATGCTGGCAGAAAAAGGGATTTAGAATGATGTGCCATTAACTGTTACATCATGTTCATTTCTGACAGTATGGTGGTTTTCCTAGAAAACTCAGATTTTGGCTGCCAGATTTTTATGAGAATGAAGAGAAAACATTCAACTCTCTATACCAGGCATATCAAACTCGCGACGTCACGTGACGTCACGCGACGTATCAGAGCATTTTTGCCATTGCCGGCAATGGGGTGGGCGCAGCTCTGGTATGATGAAACCGGCCCACGGGCCAGCAGTTTGACACCCCTGCTCTACACCTATCTGTACTTTTAAATATTGCTCATGGCTGAAAGGGTTGTAGTTTAGCATCTGAAAGACCAGGTCAATAAGTTCTTTAACCCTATTTTAGGAAGGCAGATATGCATTTTTCAATATTTTTAAGCAGGAGGCCATGTCTAAAGTTTAGAGTGCATGTTGTGAGTTTCCTTAAAATGGCTGCTACAGGACAATTTGTTCATCTACACAAACACACAAATACACATAAATGGGAATGCTTCTTCTCTCTAATTTAGTCATGCTAAGACACTCCCTACATTTAGGTTTTTTTTAAAAAAAAAAATAGATAAATATGTTTCCAAACAAAGCAGTCATCCTCTATTTTATTTTCTAAGAATGTTTATGAGCCCTGTGTAGAACCCAATAGTATTCTTGTAGAGACAGATAATGCTTTAGGCTGGTGTCCTGTTTGTAGCATGCTAAATCTCTGATTAATTTTGTTCTTAAAAGCTATATCTAAAAAAGCTCTGACCAGTCTCTAGGAAGACATTTATGGCCACATTCATCTGTTCTTGCTGCTTTCTATTTTGTTGATATTCACCATATAGAAGCCAAAACCCATCTAGGTCTAAATATTTATTATATTTAAGCCTTTGACTTAAAGCCATACTACTGGTATATAACAGAATAATAATCTTCAAACAGAGAGTTGACCAACCCTAAGCCAAAAAAATGGAGCAACAATTAAGGTAGAAAGAGGTATGCAAATCAAAGATACTAGATATCCATGTACTGTTCTCTATCATCTATATTTTCAGCCTCGTTTTGACCCTGGAAATTATCCAGGTTTGGTGTAGGGAGTGGAATCAGACAGGAATACAACAGATATGTGAAGATTCAATACAGCTTGAATTTGAAATCTCAATTGCCAGAAACATATAAATCATATAGAAATTGACCCTTGGACAGTGATCATCAAAGAAATCAATCAAGCACTTAAAATATAAGCCATATCTCATTTGCTCCTCTGTATTCTTCATCATGGCATTCACAAAACATCAACATGCATATCAGTATAGTGCATCAATTTGGTTTACAATAGAAGCTGAACAGGAAACAAAAATGCAGCTGTGGGCTGATACTCTCCCTTACATAAATAAGACAAATATTTACATAAAGGGAATCATCATTTGAAACAGATACTGTACTAAATTATAATTTAAACCCTGATGGTTTCCTTGATTTTTGTTATGCCCTTTTCATTTATATGTTTATTGACTGTTGATAGTACATTTCTTGTTTGTTTTCTCCCTTCCCCCAACTTTTTGCCCATGTTTTCTATACGAATGTTGTTGCCAGAATTAAGCAAAGTAGAGTATTATTTAAACCTACTCTTATGATGAATAATCAGCATCAGATTTTTATAATGCGCGTTGAATGACACTTAGATAAATTAACAGGAATCAGCACTGTTTATTCAGATTTATCTTTGTGTACAACATAAGAACAGTGCATGTATAATGACTGCCAGGTGGAGACCATATTAATTACATGAAAATTAGTGCAGAAAGTAGGAGATTTATTTCCATGTCATTTCAATCTTGCATTGCAAAGAAGGATTGCAGTTATATAGGAAGAGCCATCACCCCAATCTCTGACTTGCTGCAATTAAACAGCTGCTTTAAAGCTTTACAATAAGCATTCTGTGTTTTACTTCAATGAAACACATAAGAACACAATGGTACAATTTGAGGCACCAATAGAAGAGAATATTTGTAGCTCAGGGATGGACTGTGGGGTTTTGGGTGCTTTCTGAGCTTGGTAGTTTTCTTGCAGACATTTTATTACCAAACTAGGTAATATCATCAGTGCTAAAAAATGCCTACAAGAAAACCACCAAGTTCAAAGAGCACCAAGGACCCCACAATTTGAAGTCATAGGACCTCAAGTGGCCCTCCTAGCCTTAGGAAGGAAAACAAAATTAAATTGTTGTGTTTCTGCCCTACCTTTTCTAGTTCTGACTCTGAGAGCCATTGACCATCCATTTGTTTTTGATAAAAATATGGCAAAAAAATTATTCATCCCCATCCCATAGTAAAATTACAAGTAATATTGAAAAACTGTCCAAATGATTGGACTGATTTTTGACCAGATCAAAGAACCTCATAACCTATTGTTGAAAGAAGGCTATGATTTCTCAAATGCAACTAAAGCCTTACAAAGTATACATATTGCTATTCAAGTAGATTTCAGCTATGCTGGATTTTTATGAATCAAACAGAACATATCTGAATACATCAAACTTAAATGGAACCATTACTTGAAAGAAACCTGCCAAGGAATTATACTTTGAACATGTTGTCAGTTTAAAAGCGATGTCAATTACTTTGTATCAAAGGTTTTTTTTATTAAAAACAAAAGAAGATACAATATTTACATAATATTTTTTATTGTTAGCACTGCAGCTATCTGTCTGGAAATATTTTTGCTCTTACATCAATAAATCCACTCTTACAAAGCAACTTTATTTTATTTTATTTTATTATTTTTACTTTATTTTATTTTATTTATTTTACTTATTTATTTTATTTTATTTTGTCTTCTTACCAGAAAAGTATGCTAATTAGAAGAGTAAGTTATTTTCCTTGTTGAAGGAGATGAAAGGCCAGAGGGCAATCTTTTTCTTTAAGACTCCTCTGGGAAAATACAAGTGTTACATAAGAACATTCTTCATGATATTAGTGAGCAGAATAACATCTCAAGGAGGTCCAGGCAGATGCAGCTGTCTAGGAGCAAAAGAGACCCCCAAAGAGAAGGAAGAAAGCTCTGTGGAATTAGTGAGTTCTTAGAAACAT
>NW_015387808.1:109491-110854 GCF_001527695.2 Protobothrops mucrosquamatus | reverse complement strand
GATGAAAGGCCAGAGGGCAATCTTTTTCTTTAAGACTCCTCTGGGAAAATACAAGTGTTACATAAGAACATTCTTCATGATATTAGTGAGCAGAATAACATCTCAAGGAGGTCCAGGCAGATGCAGCTGTCTAGGAGCAAAAGAGACCCCCAAAGAGAAGGAAGAAAGCTCTGTGGAATTAGTGAGTTCTTAGAAACATATAACAAAATCAAGAGAGGCTTATGTCTCAGAGCTGAACAATCAGTCTGAAGATATGGACATGAAGGGCAAACTCCAACTTTCTGAGATATTTCTTTCTTCTGTATCTCACTAGCACAATAGATTTTACCACCTCAGGGACTAACAAAACAAAATAAAGCTGGTGTACTGCTATATGTGGATCCAACAAGTTCTCACAAAAAAGTGTGTTATCTTCCTGAATCCAAGATATAATGGAACAATGGCAAAGTTTTATAAAATCACTATCGAAGTAATATATATGACTTCTTCCCAGAATATAGCAGTTTTAGGTCATTGCTAAAAAGGTGTTTGAATGAAACATTGTTCTTACCATATCTTAAACGACATGATGAAAATTAACATCTTTTGAGTAAAAATACAATAGATCCAATTTATTTTAATTAAATACAGCATAATATAGGAACTATTTCATTTTTATATATGAAAATTCCTTGACAAAGGAAATGGGGACCTCCAATTCTTTGTTCTATTTAGTTTTTAATATTTGCATATTGAATTAATTCATTGACAAAGATTTATAAAGGTTAATTGTGGGATCTTTTACTCTTATAATTTTACTAATCACTCCTAATAATTTAAGTGTCTCTGAAGCTGAAAATATTTCAGGCCCAAACCGAGGTGTCACTAGAAGTTATAATTGTAAATATTGCCTGTGGGCATATGAAAATGAATTAAGTAATTGGTTAAAAGTAAAAATCCCATTAATCATTTAAACATTTCACACAACAATTTTTAACAATCTGTATTAGCTCATAATGTCAATTTGTCATGAACAAAAAATCAAAATGCAATTTTCTATTAATATTATATCATGATATTCAAACTGATTTGTTAGTGGAATGATTTATATTACTCTATTACACTTTGAGTCTCAAGCAGTCCAAGTAGCTAAACATAATATGTGTGAATGATGATGAGATACACCCACAAATTATAATCCATTCCACAGCTACATCATTAACCACTTTAAACCCCCCCATTCCAGACATGTTTGGACATCCTAACATCCACCATAAAGAAATGACACGACCTCGAACTCGAGACCAGGCAGCAACAAGGAATCTCACCATCTCATATCAAACCAATCTAACCCCAAAAAACCCCCCTCCCAAACAGAACACTC
>NW_015387808.1:86622-107785 GCF_001527695.2 Protobothrops mucrosquamatus | reverse complement strand
ATATATATATATATATCACACAAAATATAAAATATTTTGCAACTGATTTCTATTTATTTCTGCTTCCCCATATGGAGACAACAACACAACCAAAAGAAATCAATACCTCAGATCAATAGCTTAAATCCAAGCATAGGAAAGCAAAGGAGTTGCAAAGAATAAATCTATACATTGCTGGTCAAGGGGCAAAATGGAAAACAAAATCCTGGAATTGAACAATTGGCTAAAACAAAGATAGCATCCAGATTCCTAATTCATAGCCTACATCATCAGCATAAGGGATTCTTGGGCAGAGATAGCTGGGATAGAAAAGATGCTTATCAAATTTGACACCAGGCTTGGAGGCTGGCTAATTCCTAAGATGGCAACCACAATCTAAATTATCTTGACAGACTTGAGCACTAGGCCAACTAGCAGAGCTTCTGATTAAGAAGAAAATCAAACATTTAACTATAGAATTTTAATGAGCTGGTTTGCCAGGAGTGTTTGTCCAAAGGATGTAAAGAAACTAGTGGACCATTAGCTAAACATGAAGAAACATTATAAGATATCAGTTAAAAAGATAAGTGTATTAATAGAAGTATTGCATCCAAATCATCGGAGGTACTATCTCATGCAGTTTAAAAGAGATATCGAGAAGCTGAAACAAGTTCAGAGAAGAGATATCAGAATGGTAAGGGATCTGGAAACCATTCCTTATCAGGAATGGTACATATTTCATTTCCAAAAGAGAAGATTAAAATAAATATGCCAATGGTATACAAATACCTGAAAAACAGTTATATGATGTTATATGTTATAAGATGGGACATATCAGTTCTTAACTCAAACTGGAAGCTGGACAAAGACAAAGGAATATAAAACTAAGGGCGAATATTAGGAGGAATTTCCCAATGGTAAGTACTGTCAAGCACTAAGCAGAAGTTGAGGTAAATTGCTTAAGGCCACATTAAATCTATGATCCTATGAGTCTTTCTGATAATATTTATTACTATCCTCAAGGAGGAGTTTAGAGTAAGTAATACTTTCTGCAGCTGGAACAGCTGAAAATGAATGTAAACTGAAACTAAATGTTTCCAAAAATACTCAAATAAAGATGCAGGATCCAATCTGGGTCAGTCACTGGGACCAGAGATTTAGCCTTCTCAGCTTTTGGATTCATGCTGGAGCCCATCCTCAGGGAATTTCTTTCTCCCCAGTCTGGAAGATGGCCTCCAGCACGAATCCAAAAGCTCAGAAGGCTAGACGTCTGGTTCCAGTGACCGATCCAGATTGGATCCTGCCACGTTATCCTGGGACATATATATTTGCTTTCATCAAATAGAGATGTTTATACTGACATTTATAATGTAAAGATAAAAGTATGGTAGCATACATGGGCCATGCATGAACCAAAAGAATTCTCCAAATGGGCCTTGGGAGTACAGGAGGGAGGGGACCAAATATTTATCCTTTCATCTGAATAATTTTGTGTCTGATCCATGTCCAAAATATATAAGATCCAAATAATATGGGCTATAAATGAAAAAATCTTAGGTCAAAAACAGCATACTATAAAGATACTATATTAGATGCAGCAAGTAATCATTATTATACATGCATACATACACACATAGAATTGATTGTCAAATTGAAGTTCATATCTAGAAGTTTTTTTTCCTAACAAAGAAATAGTGTATCTGTCCAGAAGCCGTCCTCAAAAATAAATAAATAAATAAATAAATAAATAATAAAATCCTGAATTGGAAAAAGCTGACACTCTTTTTAAAAGGATGCAAAAAGCTGAGAAAAATAACTGGAGCTTTTAGTTTAGTTCAACTGTCAGTTTTCCAAAGATTTCAGGGCTTAAAATGTTAAAAGTGCCAGATGCTATTATCTGTTATTTGTGTTGTCATTATGTTCTGGTCTTTGCAAAAATCAATATAAATGTCCATCTGTACATTAATGGAATTTCATTTGATTTCCCCCCTCCTCCTGAATGGGTAGGAATATGGAGGCTGGCAAGGATCCTAAGAACTATGTAGCTCAGCTTCCCAAATAAAGCTCACACATGCAGACAGTCTAAGAGATCACTTAGAAACAGAATTGGGAGAAGTTGATTAAAAGAAAAAAAACAAATAAACAACTTATACTTGTGGAAGACTTTTAGTTTACTTTCTACTAGCTGTCTGTACCATACCACTGTCTGTCAAATATACCTTTGTATTAAATAATGAGGTTTGCCTCTAGTTTTCTGGTTTTGAAACAGATTGTATAAGCATACAGAAAAGGTCATATTAATAAGTGGATTTCCAATAGCTGACTCTTGTATTTGAGTAGATACAACAAACTCTGAATACAATCTTGGATCTAAGATGACAGATGATATAAGGTGACCATGACATTATTATTTGATATTGAACTTCTTCAGTGGTGATTACTTGATTACTTTTTCTGCCTAGACAGTATGGTTAGATTCATATGACTTGTTAAGGAACAAATCATAGTGGCATGCAACATACAACATAGATATTTAATGACCCTGGCTGCAATCTTGTTAAACCAAACCCAAATAAACCACAAACCAAGAACCAGCTTATATAATCAGATATTCCTTTATTTTGACTAACTTCTGTTGGTAAAGTAAATAGAAAACAGATAATAAAACAAATGGAAAAGCATAACATTGTGTTTATAATTGTGAACAATTTACACAATTTTCCCCTGCAACCTAATGAACGATCTGTTTCAATGAGTACATATGAGTACACATGCATTTTCCCACTAGATTTAAAAAATATTGTGTAAAATAGCACTAAATTAAAAATATGTTTCTTTTCAACAGTTTCTATTTACCCTGAGTTAGATTAGGTAACTGAAACTGTGTAGTCCACAACCTCTGGGTGGTATCAGGTTAAGGAAAATGGATTAAAAGATAGCAGTTTTTCTAAGTAATAGTCTCTTCTATTATTTCAGAAAGATCCTGCAATCTGTCCCGAAAGCCTGGAGGAAAAAAAATACTCAGATGTCTCAGAATGTAGTCCAAAACCCAAGGTCCATTCAAGAGATCTCAAAAAGGAACTGATCACGTGAGTAGATGATAGATAGATAGATAGATAGATAGATAGATAGATAGATAGATAGATAGATAGATAGATAGATAGATAGATGGATGGATGGATGGATGGATGGATGGATGGATGGATGGATGGATGGATGGATAGATAGATAGATAGATAGATAGATAGATAGATAGATAGATAGATAGATAGATAGATAGATAGATAGATAGATAGATAGATAGATAGATAGATAGATAGATAGATAGATAGATAGATAGATAGATAGATAGATAGATATTGCTTAGTTTTCCTGTATAAAGAAAATATTAATAAAATTTGTTGGATAAAAAATATTTGTTCATTCAGTGATTCAAGAACTCCACTTATAGTATGTTAATTCCCAGGATCCACACAACTGTTTAACACAATAAACACAGAATATAATTTACCCTGTGTATAATAATTTACATACCTTGTAAACCTTGCATTAGATTTTAAATCACCCGGTAATGGTTGTTTTGCTTGCTAATATGTATCCAAAATATGTTTGGCTGAAATATGTTTAAATACAAGTACGTAAAAGGTCTAAAAGTAACACTCAGGGCAAGGAATGTTTACCAAATATTTGCTGGTAGAATTGGTAATGCAAATGGCTCCATCTTGAGGAAATACCAAGAATGACAACAGCAATTATAAAGCGAAATTCTATGTCTGAAACTCAGTTACAATACAAATATAAATATGGATCACATATTTTGGAATATTAATGGCCTCTTTAGTAATTATATTATACCAAGGCAAATAGTATTCTGAAGAATGAACTAGGTGATCTAATGTGCTATAGTTCTACTTAAAAGAAACTATACATTTTCTCTTTTTTAAATACCGATACTATTAAGTAGCTACAATGGAGTGATCCAATTATGCTTTAAGGATATTACCGAAAGCTGTAGTCAGTTAATTATTAGAAAAAAAATAAAAAAAATATTACAAGGTTCAACTCATTAGTGGACAACTAAATGAAATAATTAAATGATTTAGTTACTTTATGACAAAACAACATATTTTTATCTACAATCTTCAAGCTATAGTTTAGCAGCTTTCATCTTCATTTTCACCCTATAAAAATACAGATGCATCTCAGTGAAAATACTTATAGTGTTATAATCCATATCTATTAAATTAAAGCAGTATTTTCCCACACAATCTACTCTTTCACTCTTCTTGGGACCTCTTCTTCAGCTGCTCCTGTTTTACTAACTAGTAATCATTATAATGTCTCTAGCCACCATTAAGTAAGGCAGCTATAGGCAGCTAGAAAGGAAGACAATCACGAGAAGGTATTTTATAGAATTAAAATGAACGCACCTCCAATTAAAATAAAAAGGTAATGTCACCTGATTTCTCAGCAAGCCTATACTTTCCCTCTGACATACATTTTTTTTTCTATCATACACATAAAGCCTTCTGTGTTTGCTTTTCTCTTTTTTCCTATGCCTTTCTTTCATATATGTGGAATTTTTGGCTTTTTACAACAGGTAATAGCAGCACCCTATACCAGTAGTAAACTTCCTTTATTTTTCTTTACTTTTCTTTAACTAGCAGTGGAAGCCACAGAAAGATTTTTTTTAAGGGCTTAGAAGCTTGGCCCAGATTCAACTATATGTTTTGCCTTGTGCATTTCCTTTCTGCTTCACCATTCTCTGCATTTAATTCATTGCAGCTAGCCACATCCCATAGGATATTTGGGCTGCTGCAAAAATATGGACAACCATTACATGGAAAGCAACACGATACAGAAAGCTCTCACTCTAGTGGTCAGCCAGATTATTGCAGTTTAGGTAGAGGAGTTCTACTGGAAAAGCAGAATAGACAAATAAGGGTAATAAGAAGTAAGCCAGCCAGAGGGTAGAAGTGAACCAAGAGGGAGGGGGGGAAAGACTTCTAAACTTCCAGGTGTCTGATGCCTAGATGTCACTGTTTCCAGTGTAAGGAGCAGAGGTTTAATTTTTTTTTCAAACCAGGATTTGAAGTAAGGTTCAGATCCTGATAATGAGGAATTAAACCAGGTTCCTGATACAGAGAATCTCTTTCCCCCCCCCCGAAATATTGGGAATATAAGCTTGCTTAGCCATAAAAATAGTTTTCACTAAAGTCCATTGCAAGATAGAGAGAAGACAGACAGCTTCCTCATTACTAACACATAGCATTATATAAAGCATTTGAAGGAACACCTCCCAAACATAGTGGCTTAAGTGGAATGTCTCACCTCAAAACTCAGAGGCAGGAACATTCTCTAGAATAGTCTTTCTCAACCTTAGCAATTTTAAGATGTCTGGACTTCAGTTTCCAGAATTATCCAGCTATTTGCTTGTGGAATTCTGGGTGTTGAAATCCAGACACCTCAAAGCTGCTAAGGTTGAGAAACAGTGTTCTCGAAAACTTTCCAGTTGCTTCAAGGGGTTTCCCAAATTATTCATGCATGTAAACGAATATATAGCCACTTCATATTGCTGGTACCATGAGTGTTGCTTGTACACAGGCACACAGGAACCTCCCAAAACAACTGTGCCAACCCTACTGGAGGACAGGCTACCACAATACATCAAATCTTTTGCACAGCCCACTGACCATGGAGAACAGTAGAACATGGTTCTCCAGCAGAACATAGTTATTTCCCCTTTGTTTTCTCTCTTTCCCAATTAATTTGTGTCTGACTGGTTCACTTTATTTTCTTAGGTGTCCAACTCCAGGATGTGATGGCAGTGGTCATGTGACAGGAAACTATGCATCCCACCGCAGGTAAGAAAGAAAAAGAAATGTGAGAGCATTTAACAAACTATAGGGATACAAGATTGCAATTGGTAGTTAATAATAATAGCTACATATTTACTATGTCCAATATACATTTCTGGGCCCAATTTAAAATATATCTTAATCTTAAGATCCTAAATACTTTGGATTTGATAATTCACAAGACCTCCTTCACCTGCATGTACTTATTGAAACTTATGTTACAAAAAAATAAATAAATCCTGAAGCCTTAGATTTGGTGAGTCTTACTTTGGTTAAGCTTTTAGTTTATTTTTAAAAAGAAAAAAACAATAATCTTTAATTATTATTTTGTTGCAACCTCTTTAAATTCTTTTGCATTTCATGCATTTCTTTTGCATTTCTTAGTGTTTCTGGATGTCCTTTGGCTGACAAGACGTTAAAATCCTTAATGGCTGCCAATTCTCAAGAGCTTAAGTATGTATTTGTTGCAAAGAAAGAGAAGGTATTGACTGATACATTTCTTTACAGGGTTTTCTTTCCTCAAAATCCATTATTTAATAAGAGCAGCAAGTAAGGTTATTCGTACTCCCTTTTTTCAAACACCATAAATCACTTTTACCAGGAATATTTTCTTTCTTCAGCTTTATTAAGCCATTCCAATCTCATGTAATTAAAATTGCATGATGGAGAGTTTGGAGGAATGTGCTCATGGGTGGGAAAGTATCCAGTTAGATAAGTATTGTGGTAAAACCCTTGTCCTTTATCTCCTGGAGGACTAAAATGATAACAGTGGTGGTAGTATTGGAGACTTATTCCCAGTGCTTTTTTTGTAAAAAAAAAAAAAAAAAAAAAAAAAAGTGCCGGAACTCACACACATCATGCAACCCGCCTTGCCTACCCTACAAGGTTCCATCCAAAAAAGGTGCCGGAACTCCGTTCTGGGCGTTCTATGAGAAAAAAAGCCCTGCTTATTCCCCCCACTTTTTGGATGAGTTTCTAATAGAATAAACATTAAAATGATCCAGACCCACCAGTTTGATTGCATGGAGAATAGACTGATCCAAAGGTCCTCTAAATTAGATGCTGCTATGAATGCAATAAAGCAAAGAAAAATAATCCCATAAGGATCATTAACAATTGTTGAACATTATATGAAGATCAATAATAATAGTTGAATCTTAATGTATTTAAAAAAAAACAGTGGTAAATCCCACTGACAAAGAATAATATGAAGAGAAAGGGCAAACTTAGCTATTGACATTTGAATGTTTTCTATTCACCTGCTACTGGGGATAGTCTTGAGCTGAAGAATAAGACTTTTGTTCAAGATCCAGTTTAAGTACATGATGGAAGTGCATAACTATGCCCGTTGCAGAATCAGGAATAATCTCTTCTGGAAATGAATGGCTGGAAATTCTGTTCTAGTGGGACCCTCCAGTCCTGACCCTAGACAGTATTGTGAGTCTCAAAGACTGACTCTTGAGTTGATCTGTTCAGTGCATTCGGTCCAGAGGAATATGTTAAGAACCTCTTCTCAGAGGAGATCGAAGGAGAGAGGCACAGCACATTGTTCTGTAAGTTACTTCTCTCTCTTTGGAGCACCTGACTTCAGAGACCCAGAAAATGTCCTTCCTACATTTTTCTATAAGGCAGTCAAGCCTGAGTTCTTTTACCTGGCATTTCATGTCTGAAGAGTGTAGAACTTGCTCTGGGCCAGGGTTTGTATACCACAATTTTTGGATGGTAGGCTGATGTGCTTTATGTTTTATCAATACTTATATATGATTATAACTACTGGAAGTGAAGTTGAAAGTATAAAATATATACTTTTTAAAAAAATAAATGCATATACTGTAGATACAGATGCATACATATTCTACCTTTGGATTTTTTTAGTCAAAATAACTGATTGGCCATCTAAGGTATATATCAGAAGTAAGTTACTTGTGGGCAATATGCAACCATTGAAGCCTCCTTATAAATTGCTAATAAAACAATTCATAAGAAAAGTTGCAGTTCAATTAAAAGACAGCATTGAGGCACTGCATAGCAGATAAGAACTAGCATCAAGCACCAAATCCATAGAAGAAAGGGTCTACCATACTATACATGATCCAAGGTGCAGGGTGTGAAGAGAGGCCTCAGATACAGTCAAACATGTAGTGGCAGGGTATAAGATGTAGGTAGGAACCAAGTAGCTGGCACTGTGTACAGGAATATTTTTCTGTGCATGGGCTGGGCTGTTCCCAGTTCAGATGGGATATTCAACAGAAAGTCATAGAGAATAACAGGACTAAGATCCAGTGGGATTTTCAGACCCAGATGGACATGCTGGTATTGGCCAATCAAGCAGACATCATGATGATCAACAAGGAGCAGAAGACAGAGCTGGTGATAGATGTAGTGGTGCCAAGTGACAGCAACATCAGGAAAAAGGAATATGAGAAGCTGGGAAGTATCAGGACCACAGGTAGAAACTGGATAGGATGTCGAAAATAAAGGCTGGATGGTCCCAGTGGTGATAGGAGCATTTCAGGGCTGCCAAGCTGGGACAATAGTTCCAACATATTTTAGGAAGAAGATCAAACCTATCTGTCCAGATGCATGCAGTGCTAGGAACAGCTAAGAAAATATGCAGAACCTTCAAACTCCCAGGCTTCTGGTAGAGTACCCAAGATTGAGAAAGATACGTACCACTCATAGGGATGAGAAGGAATTTTAAAAAATATATATATAAGTTTTTTCACAGAGTAAAAATAATACAAACTTTAAGTTAAAGACATTAAAGCATTTTCTGTATTTTCACCACAAAGTAGCAAAATTGCAAAGCAAGAAAGTCCTATTGAAACTTTCACTAAAGTTCTCAATTTAATAAGGTAGGATTCATTTGAATAGTTCTTCTTTTTCTCTATATTTTGTTTCATAGGTGCCCCACTCCTGGATGTGATGGTTCTGGTCATGTGACGGGAAATTATGCCTCTCACAGAAGGTACGGACCCCTTACCTGTTCAAAAGTAAAAATTAGGAAGTTGGGAAGAGAAATAAACTGCTTTGCATACTTTTCTTTAGCTTATCTGGCTGTCCTCGGGCCAGGAAAAGTGGTCTGAAAGTGACTCCTACAAAGGAAGAAAAAGAAGATCCTGAACTTAAGTAAGTAGGCTTCCAAAGGTTTGTGATAAATCACAAATCACACCCCGGTTGATCTCACTAACATGTGCATATATAATAACAAATTAAAATAAAGTTACGAAAGCTAGCTTTATGGTTTCAGTGAATACCACTATCCCTGATATTGCAAAAAAGATGTAATGCAGGAAAGTTTCTAAGCCTTTCCCTGAATATATTCTCAGCAATCTTTTTCCTACCCTGAGTTTATGATTGGCAATTATCCATGCAGATACATACGCTGATAAATGTTAACAACTGTCAAGTCTTTATGATTAAATATCATTGGATATTTTAAATCTTTTAAAGTGGCTCTCTTAGATTAACCTTGGCTTGTCCGCTAAATGCAATGAGTGGGTTAACACAAAAGTTAAGTTCACATAAAATGCCAAGATATAATGTGGGTTAACACAGGACACTCATCCCAGAGCACATTATAGCTCTCGTGGCTTATGTCATTTGTGAGATCAAATATGCTAAGAGCTTTCCATTAAAAATCCTGGACATGCATATTATTTTGCTAATTTGAATTTATTTTCCTGAGCTCTTACTGTTGTAAGAGAGATCTTTAGACAAATATCAGTTTTGCTGTGCTCCTACAGATGTCCAGTGCTAGGCTGTGATGGCCAAGGTCATGTATCAGGTAAATACACTTCCCATCGCACAGCTTCAGGTTGTCCCATGGCTGCCAAGAGACAGAAGGAAAGTCCTCTCAATGGATCTTCTCTACACTGGAAGTTGAACAAGCAAGAGCTGCCACACTGCCCTTTGCCAGGCTGCAATGGGCTGGGTCACGTTAATAATGTTTTTGTCACCCACAGAAGGTATCCCTTTGTTTTTATTCCCTTTCCCCCCTTCTCTCAGCAAGTATCTATAAATCAATGGAGTTTTGTTAATTTGACAATCCTATTCAACTGACAGGAAAAGTCTTGTTAGGATTTTGCATGCATTTTAAATAGCTCATCTTTCAGGGATGATTGGGGCCAAAACCTTTAATGAACACTTATGCATACTATATAAGAATAAGTTATTCCTAGGATCAAACCACTGAGCTAATATTTTATAGACCTTTGAAGAATGGGCATCATAAGCTGTTCATAATTTGTTCTGTTGAGCTGCTAATGTGACTTCAAGGTCATAAATTTCATAGCATGAATGTACCTAGTTTGGCTGTTAGTAAAACAGTAGTGCAAAAGTATCAGATTTGGTGCTTTGAAGCAAGAGCTATCAAGGTGCAGCCATAATAGAACTGAACAATGCACTGAAAGAGAAAACTGTTGTAGGCATGTCCCTGGAAATCATACAAAACAAATATTATATAGCCGTGTTTCCTCGAAAATAAGATCCAATCTTATATATATATATATATATGGCCTCCAAAAGAGGCACCAGGTTTTATTTTCAAGGTATGTCTTACCCGCTTACCTTAGGATCACTGCAGCCAGGCTTCCCACGCCCCGACACCTGTAGCGCTGCTGCCCAAGTTCTTCTGCAGCCACTTGCAGCTGCATGCCACGTGATGCATCACGCCACCGCTGCCACTCATGGCAGAAGGTTGCGTAACTTGTCACACTGATCACACCACTGTCGCCTCTCACAGCAGGAGGCCGCATGGCTCATCGCACCGTTCGTGCTGCTCATGCTGCTGCCACCACTCATGGCACTATCTTGCTGTGAGCGGCGGCAGCGGCACAATCAGCACGATGAGCCATGCAGCATCCTGCCGCAAGTGGCGGCAGTGGCACGATCAGCATGACAAGCCACACAGCCCCCTGCTTTGAGTGGCAGCAGCAGCGCGATGCATCACATCGCATGCAGCCGCAAGCAGCCATAGAAGAACGTGGGCAGCAGCGCAACAGGTGTCGGGGTGTGGAAGGCCTGGCTGCAGTAGTCCTAAGATAAGCACATGTGGGGCATGTGGGGCAGCTCCAACCCCCACCCCCGCCCTAGCTTGATTTTTACACATGTGCCTCACCCCAAAACTAGGGCTTATTTTGGGGATAGGGCTTATATTAGGCACATGCGTAAATTTCAAGCTAGGACGTATTTTCAGGATGGGTCTTATTTTCAGGAAAACATGCTAACATTTTTATGTTAAGAGCCTGGTGGAGCAGTGGTTAGAATGCAGTACTGCAGGCTTCTTCTACTGACTGCTGGCTGCCTGCTGTTTGGCAGTTCAAGTGTCATCTGCTCAAGGTTGACTCTGCCTTCCATCCTTCCAAGGAGGACCCAGATTGTTGTGGGCAATATGCTGACTGTAAACTGCTTAGAAAGGGCTGTAAAGCCCTGTGAAGCGGTATATAAGTCTAAGTACTAATGCTATTGCTATTATAAGTGTGAAACATAATGGACAGCATAGTTGAAATGGATTTATATTGACAAGATATTGGAGGCTGAGTTGTTGCAATCAAAATATGTTTCGACTTTCATATAGGTCCCCTTTCCTACTCTTTTTAGTTTGTCTGGATGTCCCCTGAATGCACAAGCCTTAAAAAAAGGGAAAATATCTGAAGAACTAATGACTGTTAAGTTGAAAGCAAATGGAGGTAAGGAGACTAGATTGCATAAATCTAGTATTAACCCACTGATTTACTGAGAATTATAAGAACAGTTGTGCCACATTAAAGCAGTATTATTACAAAAGGTTTGACTGTGTATTGTTTTCCCATAATATCTAAGTGATACTGTGCTCTCTGTCGTCCCTTAATAGATATTGACTATGGGTAACATATAGTCATTTTGATTAGCAACCAAAGATTCCCTTTTAAAAATTATTGAAGTTTATGATTGGACACTAGGCATAGATGTACTTGCATTAATTATAAATTTATATTTACCACTTTGTCACTTTACTGATATGCAAAGGAAAAATCAGCAGTTCCTATCCCTATGTAATACAACATTTAACTTAACAAAACTTAACTTTCGGACCTGTGTCATACAGCTGAAATTGATATATAAATATAGCTGAAATTGATGCATAGATTACATACCAAAACTATGTTCCCTTTATATATTAAACTTCCTCACCAACAGGCATTTAAATCAGTAGCACAGCAGGAAGATGAGGAAAATATTGAGAAATGTAGTGGACATGCATGAACCTTTTGAAGCCCTTCATGATTTCCTGGTCCTTGATATGTCACAATGGAGAGTTTTATATTAATTCCAATAAGTGTAGAATGAAATTGCTAATATGCACTTTTGTTTCCAATTAAATGGGTGGCTACCTAACCAATTTAAGCCTCAGTTTCACAGTGTTTCTAAAGACAGATGTGAATATTTTCAGGAAGGCATTTTGTACTTGACTTGAACTAGTAAATCTTGTGCAGGTTTAGAGAATGAAGAGGAAATCAGACATTTGGATGAAGAAATTAAAGAACTAAATGAATCCAACCTTAAAATTGAAGCTGACATGATGAAACTCCAGACACAGGTAAGAATGTAACTACTTCATTGAGATATAGCAATAATACATATTTTTCCCCAGGCCACCCATTTTAGCACTTGAAGGATCTGGTCTCCTGCTCCTTAGAAAGTTAGCTTGGTTTAGGAAAAAAAATGAAGGCCACTGCTAAGGAAGAATACTGGTGACCAGGTCAGTACACACATTCTCTATGTGCAGCTTGTTCTCAGAAGAATAGGAAAAGGGGCATAGTGACAGATGGTAACAGCATGAACAACACATGAACACTTCCCTGTGTGCTATCTGCCAGTTGGCACATGCTCTGCTTCTTCCTGGTTGGACCACACCAAGGCCTTGGCTGCTACTGAGCACTACCAGCTGAGTTTTAAAATGCTGACTATCCTGACACGGCAAGGGGTTCATATTGCTTGAGGCTGAGTCTAGGAATGTTTGTTTGCCAGATCTATTAGAAAGAAAGGAAGAAGAAAAGTGAAATATTTTAAAGTGATGTGTTGTGAAAGAGCATGTAAAGAGAAGGAAAGGATTGGAAAACAAATTAAAAGAGCTAATATGTCATTGTACACATCCAACGCCTCACTATGGATGATGAGTCAGACACTTAGATTTGCTGTATGGTATAGATGATCTCAAACAGCCATCCCTGAGGGGGAGATGTTCTGAGGCAGCTTGGGATTTCATAGTCATCATGATAACTGGGGGTTTGTCCCAAGCTATCCTAGTTCAATGCTTAGGAAATCACATATGAGACCTGGTTTATACTCTGGAGCAATTGTGCATGCTCTGGTGGTGGTAGGTATAAAAGCTACTCTATTGTCATTGACAGATCACTTTTTAGTGACCATAGAATTGACTGGCTTTACTGACCTCTGCAAGGAGATAAATCCAATTAAATCAGCCCATCCCAGACATAGAATAGATCCTATTGGCTGCCAAATGGCATTTGCAGAGTCTGCAGGGTGGTTTTGTTAGGATTCCAGTTGTCTTCTGAAGTATAGATTGTAGGAAAGACTATCTGCAATCTTTTCAGTCACAATCCAGGTGTGGGAATAGAAATTATTATTATTATTATTATTATTATTATTATTATTATTATTATTATTATTATTATTATTATTATTATTATTATTATTATTATTATTATTATTGATGATGGTTGAGGTTTAGACAGTGAGAACATGATCCTCTTAGTCCTTCTGCATCTTTCAGCAGTCTTGAATACCATTAGTCACAGTATCCTTCTGAATCATCTGTGAGGCTTAGAAGTCAGGGGTTCATTTTGTGCTGGTTTGTTTGTTTCCTAAGTGGATGGTTTGAGGCAGGTTGGGCAAAAGACAGTTTGAGCCCTTCAACACTCTGCTACAGGATGCCTCAGAGATCAATTTTCTCTCTTATGTTATTTAATATTTACATGAAGCCTCTGGAAGAGATTATCTACCAGCTTGGGGTTGGTGTCATTAATGCGTGGTGGAATTTTAATCCACAGTCTGCAGACTGTAGCACTGGGTTCCAAAGGTGACTGATTACAGAATAAAACCAGCTTTAGGCTATGAAAGGAGTTGTGTTCCCCTAGAAAAAGCTAGTGAGCAATTTCAGAGTCCTGTACTCTCATCTCCTAGTAGAACAGAAATTAGAAGCTATGATCAATAAGCCCTTTGCTCAGCTACAACTAGGATGTCAATTGTGGTCAATCTTAGAGCAGAAGACTGTGGCTAATATCCTATCATCATGTTAGGATGCAATTAGACAATCTGTGGCCTGTTGGATCATTCTTTCAGAGATACCTGATTTCTTATCAGATTCCTCAATATCTTCAACACTGACAGAACTTCTAATATACTGGAAAAGTTCTTAAAAATTCAGAGAGATGTCCAGAGATGCCTTGAAAGTAGCCCATGTTGAACTGCACAGCACAATCAAACATCAGAAGTTGCCTACAAGAAATTTGTGTCATTTTTGTTTGATGTCATAAAATGCTTTACGATAACTTGTATATCATAAAATGTTTTATAAAATTTGCCAGATTTCAGTTCCACAGGATTTTTGACACATTCCATAAAGTCTAGCCTATTTGAGGTGAAAAGTTCTGCTCTATGGTAAACCATTTTCCCCAATTAAAGGTTACAGGCATGAGAATTTAAATAGTCTATAGATATGCAATGAGCAGTTCACAACCATCAAGAAATTGCAATTAATGCACAACGCAGCATGCTATCATTAGGATTAATACCATAGGACCTGCATAGGTTTATTTCTGGCTTAGAGACAAATGTTGTTTATAACCTTTAAAATCCTATCTGGCTTGTGCCTGATTATCTGCAGACCACTAATTCTAAGTGGAATCTGCTTGCTGAGCCCCCCTCAGCAGTGAAATACGGTGAGAAGGAAATTGTAGGTAACGTGCAGGGGCTGTTCTCTTATGGAACGCCTTCTTTTCTTCCTGAGCACAGAGGAGTTGTTAGATGTGTCCATTGTAACAAATAGTTATCACCTTCACAAGAAGTGACTAAATCTCTAACTTTGGAATGATAACTATATACTGCATATTACCCAAATATAGATAGGCTTGTAGTGCATAATGTGCTGTACTATAATTGCACTCCTAAATCTGGCATTGCAGCAGCACAAAAACAGTGGTGAGAATTGCAAAGTGAGGAGAAACTCATGGAAAGTTTGCAGCTTATTGTGATGACCAGTGGAGCCTGAACAAAATGGACTGATCTGTCAAAGTCTTTGCTTAGCTCTCACTTGACTCATAGCATCTGGAATATATATATATATATATATATATATATTATATATATATATATATATATATATATGTATATGTATATGTATATGTATATGTATATGTATATGTATATGTATATGTATATGTATATGTATATGTATATGTATATGTATATGTATATGTATATGTATATGTATATGTATATGTTTGAGTTTGGTGCACCCTGTCGGCCCAAATATGCAGACAGCCCAGGTTCGAATCTCAGAAGGGTATGTCTGGTTGAAAAGAACTAAAAAGTTCGAAATGGCTATTCCAGTTCTCCCTTAATTCTTTGTCAGCAATCCAAATTTTGAAAAATATGTATATGTATGTATGTGTATATGTGTATGTATGTGTGTGTGTGTCCTTGATAGCTGCAAAAATATATATATACCCCTTAGTCTAGGACGATTTACTCTGATGGGTCATTCATTCAAGATGATATTTTGTGTTAGCCTTTCTTGTCAAAGAGGTCCCACTTTTTTCTATTCTGTTTCTTTTATTTTTAGCCTTTTACATTCAGAAGTGTTACAATCTCAGTCATCCTACAGTATTGCCTTATCTAGCTCTAGTGCGAATACCAGGGCTGTTATTATTGCAGTGAGTCAGTAGGGATGCTGCAAGGAAGAAAAAAAAATCAGCAGTGTAAACAGTAGTTTGCTTGCTTCTTTTTCTGTATGCCTAATACTGTAGCTAAATTCTTTTTTTAACCGGGCGTTTTTAACCAACCACCAAGCCTTCTTCTATTTTGCCAAATTGTGGCCTTTCATCCACTTGTGAACTCCTGCCAAACAATCAAAGAAACAAATGCTTGTTCTTTTCATCCTACTGCTGTCTAGAGTGGAGAAGACAATTTCCCACAAGTTGGAGCTGGGTGGAAGTGTTGGGAAGGGGAGTAGGTTGGGTGGAAATGGAAGCAAGAGGCTAACAAATTTCATTTCTACACTTTTTCAAAAACAATAATGTGTTGCTAAAATTAGCATTTTTTTCTGATGAATATTGTTAACACGGTTTTGTGAGCCTCAGGGTTGCATTTCCTCTGCTGGCTCTTTCTGAGCAAGTTCTAATACATAGTTGAAGCTTTATATCAAGACCCTAACTATTCATTTTGCCATCTCTCATTTTTATTTATGGATTCAGATCACATCAATGGAGAGCAATCTGAAAACCATAGAAGAAGAGAATAAACTGATAGAGCAGAATAATGAGAGCCTATTAAAGGAACTAGCTGGTTTAAGCCAAGCTCTCATCTCCAGTCTTGCTGACATTCAACTTCCACAAATGGTACAGTATGTTTGTGACTCAGAATTCTGCACATTCTCTAAGAGTCAAAGAATAAAGAAGTATACAGTAGCATCTTGCAGGGCTGTCAAATGGAAAATTATGATGCACAATCCATTAATGCCACTGTGAAATTATGGAAAATCGGTATGAGCAATTCTGCATAGAATAATGACAGTACTTTAAATAGAAAAGAATAATATTTTTGGAGTGGGACAACTCATCTTGTAGAGAGATAAGAGATATACGAGGGCAATTTGGAAATAAACCTCTGTTTGGTTATAAATGACAGACACTTGCAGATGCAGAACTTTTATTATACACGTTAGAAAACTACAACATTACATTACTTTTCAACATAATCGCTATTCAAATTGAGGCACTTGTCATAACGTCTTACAAGGTTTGAAATTCCTTAATCGTAGTTGCTTGGTGCCAAATCTAGGCTATGGGGTGTGTGTGATCAAACACAACCCAAGGAACTGCTTCAAAAGTTCCTGGGTGTGTCTCACAGTGTGTGAGTGAGCATTATCATGAACCAACATCACACTGGAAGTCAGCATGCCCTGACGCTTGTTATGGATGAATCATCTGAGTTTTCATAACATTTCACAGTAGACTTCTGAACTGATGGTCAAACCATGCTCCATGAACTTCACAAGCAGTACTCCTTTGGCATCTTCATATTTGGCAGGATTTTCTATGGTACCTCTTCAAGTGTGATGTTGGTCCATGATAATGCTTGCCTGCATATCGCTAGACACACGCAAGAACTTTTGAAGCAGTTCCATTGGGATGTTTTTGATCACACCCCCCCCCCATATAGCCCAGATTTGGTGCCGAGTGACTACTAAGGAATTTCAAAACTTGTAAGACGATATGACAAGTACCTCAATTTGAATAGCGATTATGTCAAAAATGTAATGTAATGTTGTAGTTTTCTAATGTGTATAATAAAAGTTCTGTATTTGCAAGTGTCTGTCATTGATAACCAAATGGAGGTTTATTTCCAAATTGCCCTCGTACTAACTTACACAGCTAACATGAAGATGGATGGATTATTTTCTCTTCAAATGTCTAATCCAAGGGTTGAACTTATACACACATAGTGACTTTGCCAAGGGCATACTGTATACTGCTTTTACTTGCCAATATTACCAATGGGAAACCAGCATCTGGTCCCTGCCAGCCCCATGAGCAGGGGAACAATGTAGACCAAGTTACTTGGTCCCCTTCCATTAATGGCAGCAGAGAAATAAAATCCCACTTCTGCTACAAACCAGATGACAATGATCAGTTGGCAAGAAGGAAAAGTGATTGGGCTCCCCATTGTTCTATGGTCACAATATCTTTGTCAAGGGCCACATGTTGAAACAAGGAAGTAGATAAATACTGTATGATATTATATGATACAAAAGAACCACTGTAGTTATCATCACATCACTCATGTATATTCAAAGACTTAAACACACACACTCACACACAAACAGAGCTCCTGGGCAAAAAAATCACTTGCCTCTACCTTGAATCATATCGCAACTCAATCAAGCCTCCATATGCCTGTGGTTTTTTGTTTTTGTTTTTGTTTTTAAAAAAAACCCTTTCCCCAAAAAGTGATATCTGGACAGATCTCCTTGTGATGTTGGAGTACCAGCCACGGTTGACGAAGAATTATAAATATCTGCCTGCAGCAACTTGCTGGGCCATCCAAGGGAGATGGTATAGACAAGTCTTTTACTTGTTAGTAATATGGCAAGTATATTAGCATTACAAATGAAGGCACTTACAGTAAAACAGAGATAGGCAGAGAGAAAAGGGGTGCCCATTTAATATGATTCCAACTAATTTTGACATGCTTTTACCAGAAAAAAAAGGTTCTGACTTAGATTTTAAAAACTCAGTTCCCAAGCATCTCAGCCAGATTCAGGTCTGCAGTCCACAGATAAGAAATCTTCTCTCTCTTGCTAATGTCCCACTTATCTTTGATTTCTTTGTTTTGTGTCATTTATTCAGGGCCCGATCAGTGAGCATAATTTTGAAGCATACGTGAATACACTCACTGAAATGTACAGCAGTCTGGAAAGGGACTATTCCCCGGACTGCAAGGCTCTACTGGAAAGTATCAAGCAAGCAGTGAAGGGTATTCATGTGTAGGATGGAAGAATTGCTGGGCACAAGAAGGTCTCAGCAGCTGCAAATTCCAGATGAATCCATGAAAAGCACCTGGACTGCTTAGAAATATTGGTTGCTGTGCTGCATTTTTAATTACAACATTGCACTATTTTTTTCCAGCTGACATAAAAAGGACATTAAACATAACAGACTATTGTATTAACAGCAATGAGTTAGATCATCAAACGTATTTATTTCTGTACAAATCCTTTTTGTTGCCATTGTTGTTTTGCACTTGTTTCATTTTTGTAAAGTGAATGTACAAAGTGTGTGTAACTATTTTTTTACATTTTTAATTTATTTTCAATCAAAGAGTTGTATGGATTTTTTTTAAAGAAAAGATTGTTTAACAGCATTTCTTGCAGCCTGCCATATTTTTACAAATGTGTTTGTTAATTTATTTTCCAATGGGATTTTAAATAGACTGAAAGTTATAATGTAAATTAAATAATGTGCTGGGTTTGTACAGGAAGAAAAAAATACTATGAAAGAAACAAAGTAACAGAACTGTGATTCTAGTTTATTTTCACCACATCCTGCTTTTTATAACAGTTTTTTTTAATGAAATAAGAAATGGGTTTGCAAATAGCATGAGAGGCAAAGACCCAGTGATACCAAGGTGAATTGTGCCCTCTAGTGGCTAATTGCCTTGAGCACAGCATGCAGTAAGAGTTCAAGAATTTTTGTAGCAATAATGAAATATAGCAATCAGTAAACCACTGGATCCAGCTACAGCCTTAGCCTACATGAAACAATTGTTTGAAACCATTCAGGGGAAGTCTGGATTGATTGAAGGATACCTTCTCATTGGCCCAATTTCATGCTCATTCATGAAAGAAGATCAAACTGTTTAATCGTTCAAATAAGATAGGTTTGAAGTATAGAAGCTGAAAAAAAACATTGTTCTGTTTACCACTATCAATATAATTTCATATTGGAAAAGTGCTTCCCAAGTTGATAATTTTATACATATCACAAAGCAAGGACATTAAACACTATTTATCATTCAGCTAAATACTGTCAACATTGACTAGTAGTAAATCTTAGGAGTGGCTTAGTTGATAAAACTGATACAACTGATTTTTACACTGAAGAAAACAGAGACCATCCAGAGGTGATTAGTATACATATTGGAGTCTTGTATAACTTTGAGTCAGGTGGCGGCAAGTCTTAGTTTCCACTGATTATGGAAAGGGAGGTCTTCAAATGTTGCAGTCTGTCAGCCCTCATTCAGAAACACATTCACATTTGTTCAAAGTGAACTCTTTCATAATCTGTTTTCAGTTCCTGTTTTGTAACTGCTCTGAACAAAGATCCAACATCTATTTTAGGGAGTGTAAAAATAATAAATCATTCCCCTCCCCCCAATGTAAACATTATTTTTTTTTCCAAAAAAAGAAACTACAAACCACCAGCTGAACTGCCTTTACCCATCCGTACAGATCTCATGTGTCTATGTGCCTCAGTGGAAAGTGTATAATGGCTTACAGCATAGGCTTTACTTTTTCGGTGCTAGAATGACCGTGATTAGTTTTATTTGCCAACATTATATTTCAACTGGGTATGACCCTACTCACAGTCTTCATTCATACCTATAGTGTTCCTATCCACAGATTGCCTCTTCAGTCATTCTCCAATTTTCATATGCTGTGATTGCTCTTTGGCATTAGGTGGGCTTGCTGTTTGTGTGTGGAGGGACTGGCGTGGCCCTCAGACCTTAGTTTAGACAGGAGAGGTGTATGTTCTTAGAAGCTGTGCTTATTTTTTAAAGAAAACAATTTGACAAAGCTACAGTATGTGCTAATATAAATTAGAACACCAAATTACTATTAAATTATTGTACTTGTTGGTTCATTTGTTATAAGACATTTGCTGACGCCAGTTTAAGGCATACAAAGGCATTCACCCATGACAAAAAGTAAGAAGTAATGTACTAAATATTTTAAGAAAGTAATCCTATATTTTATTTAAATTAAATTAAGCAATCTCTTTTTAATCTATTTATTATTATTTACTATGGCTTTCAGTTAATTTATCTGTGTTTGGATTTTTGCTCAAAATGTATCTTCATATTTATTTGCCTTCCTTGTATTTGATGTTTTGTAATGTGAGCTGTGATTCTTCCCTTTCTCTGTCTTCCCATTCTTTCTTTTTTCCCTTCTTTTCTCTGCATTAATTTGCTTTGATGAACTATCCTGTAAATTAGACCTTTTGTAAAGGACAATGATGTATGCATTTTTTTTTAATTTTGGGGTAGTTTGTATACTGTTTCTTCATACAGTTAATATTTCTTACATCAAAGCAACAAAACTGTGTTCTGTGCTGTACATTTGGTGTATGGTAGGAAATAAAAACTGATACTGGAACGGCTTCCACAAGTTATTTGGCATTTTTTTTAATTCCACATGTTGCATGATGGTTTTTTAAAATATTCCCAGGAACTCTCATTCTGACAGATGTATGACTTGCTTTCTGCAGAAGTTTGTCTCTCCTCTAAATATTACCTAACTTCTAGTGTTATGCCCAAGATCAAAG
>NW_015387808.1:81595-85698 GCF_001527695.2 Protobothrops mucrosquamatus | reverse complement strand
GTAACATGACCAAATCTTCCTGTTATTAAAAAAATCACCTATCAATTCAGATGCTCTATGAGTGGTATACACCTTCCTTCCTTAAGCTTTTAGATTAGAGCAGTATTTCTCAATCTTGGCAACATATTGCCGAAGTCCATCCATCTTCAAGTTGCTATAGTTCAGAAACACTGGTCTAGAGAGATACAGTTGATATCTTATGTCATGCCTTCATATGAGACACTACAGGACTCCATTATCTCAGAAGGGGACTATGCCAGTATACATTCCAGTGTGTATTTCTGATATGTTTCTGGGGTGTTTCTGGATCCTCTTGTATGAGGGCATATTGTATTTATTGAATTCATCACACATAAAGCGTATTGAAATATGTCTGCTGCATAACTTGGGTTTGTTTGTTTAATTACAGGGCAAATTATTATTATTTCCTTAGCCCTTTTCAGCCCATCTATATGCAGGTTGATATTTTTAAATACTTCTTTTAGAGAAACAGGACTTCCTTTTGCAGACGCTGTACTGGCTGACATTGTTCTTCTACATATTTAATGGACTGGGTTATCCTAGAAGCAGTTTGACATGACTGTCGAGATCCAAATAAGGTCTGGGTAAAAAAAAAAACCCAAACAGTTAGATTCTTATAGAAAGAAGGTAGAAATGTGTGTAACTTATTTTCTGTCAGAGTCAAATGAAATTTGGAAGCAAGTTGGGGAATGAAAAGTATTCGACTTTGTAGGAATACCTACAGATATGCTCCTTTGATGTATTTCTTTTAAGCAATTTATCTCAGATGATATATTGTGGTAAAATATGGGTTGGGATACCGATACAAATTTCAAACAAAACTTTAGGAAGAGTTGCACAAAGGTAAAGGATATTCATATAGAATTATTGTGTCGTCTTCATGAATGCAGAGGTAATGTTGTGGAGAGTTGCTGAGAAAGTAATTCATTGAATCTCATTTAACCGTATCTGTGGGTGTATTTCCCATAAAATAAATCATAAGCCGGGTGAATTAGTTTATGAAGTACAAAAAGACCATCACACAATCACAGCAGTGAATGATCGGTAATAATGAGAGATAAGAGAATCTATGCCCTCCCCCAGTGCTATGATTGGAGTGATAATGGTAGTGTTAAGACAATCTGAGTTAAGAAGAGATATACCAGACATTAAATACTTTTTTCTGTTTTTGTGCTGTCTCATCTTTATTCTTCACCATAACTACACAGAGTTTACATCAGTATTTTTCAACCTTGGCAACTTTAAGATGTATGGACTTCAACTTCCAGAATCCCACAGTCAGCATGCTGGTTGTTGAAGTCCACACATCTTAAAGTTGCCAAGGTTGAGAAACATTGTTGTACATAAACAACAGGAGGACATTTTTTATAATGCAGAAGAGCATGACAAAAACAAACAAACCTCCAAATTCATGATTTCATAATCAAAATGGACTGGATTTACACGTATCTGTCCCATCCATTCCATGTTTATCCTGCTCCAGCTCATGTTCTGCAGTATGACCATATCTAATCTAGAGATGTATGCATATCTAATCAGTCGATGACCATTCCCAAAATAGTTTCCCTTTCACACACAAATAAAGGTTTGTAGATGACAACAGAGGTGAAAAATGGTTTTCATCATGATAATTACAGTCTGTATTAGAGAAAAGGATTATAGACACGTGGATAGACTATATAGACACAGGAGAAATTAACTTTTAATTGCATGAATATTATGCATTAAATGAGGTTCCTGACAAAATAGCATTTAATCATATCTAAATAAGGACAAACAATTTATTGATCTGCATTAAAAATAAAAACAAAGAAAAATAATATTTAACTTTGTAATCGATTTAATGAGATGCTATAGGATGAAATTATCTGCACAATAATGTATGTATGAAAAGTTTATTTTTTTTTCATTCATTTTTAAAAACAATTTTTATACTTAGAAAATAAAATTCAGAGTATATCTGTCATAGCTAATATACATTAATGCCATGGCTAACAATACATCCAAACTGAATAGAGCAAATGCAAAACTTAGATTACAGTACAGGAAAAAGTACTTCTGAAATAACTGCAGAATCTTTTTTCCCTGGTGAAAGTCTAATTATAATACCGGATAGAGCATCACAATAATGAACTGGTGTTCTTCACTCCAACAAATAAAAGAACTGATGACATTTTTAGTGTTGCTTGTGCCAGGGCAACCTATTTGTAATCAGAGACTAAGGGAAATGACTAAGTAAACAAAAAAGATTTATTTTCTTCACGAGCCATTATTTCTCTCTGACAATTACAGGCATTCCTATCAAAATTATTGACACAAATCTCACTGTTATACACTACCAACGTGGAAGTAGGAATATTTAAGTAACTTAGGTTGCAGATGCAAGAATAGTATTTGCATTACATCACAATGCACATTTCATCACTTGATCCACAAAAGAGATCTTGTCTGGTAGTCAGGATACAATGCCAGCGATGCCAATGTGAGTAGAAGCTGAGAGTTCAAGGATCCAGAGCCAGAAGTCTACAGAGTCCTATCAGAGTTGTAGCATAAATAAAATGGCCTAGAAAGTGGGCAGTCAATAATGTATAAGTAAATTGGGCATGACAGCAGTTAGTGAACAGGATGGTCTGTATCATCTTTTAAGGGCAAAAATAAAAATAAAAAAAATAAAAAAAAGAAGAAAACCGGTCTGAGAGGCTGCTAGGAGACCTACAATTAAAGAAGCTGCAGGATTTCTGGCAAGTACTGGTTGTGTATTACATGTGGCACATTCTCCAGTATTCTTAATATGTCTGTGCTTTGGAGTAGGGTAGCAAGACTCTTTTCTTACAAAAAAACAACAACCATTTAAGCCTGGCTACATTTTGCAAAAACCTATATCAAATCTGACAAAAGCATGTGGGAAAATGTGTTGATCTGATGAGACCAAGATTTTGGCCATAATTCCAAAAAATGTATTCGATGCAAAGACAACACGGTGCATCATTAAAAGTACACCATGCTCACAGGGTTCTCTCTCTGGAAACATAAAAAGTGGAAAATAAATTTGTGGACCAAAGTTATGAAATATATTTTTAAAGTATACCAAAATGTGCATTGAAATACTTTTATTTCCGTCAAGAAACTGGATGCTAGGATACTTATTTTATTAATAGGGGATTCATACTTTTGCTCTAGCAGCAATTAAATTGGGCTTTCCAGGAAAGTGGGGCATACTATTTAGCATAAGTATGTGCATCTACACTCACGGGAAGAGGTTTTAGGGAAATCTGGTATGACTTTGGTAAGCAAAAGCAAAAATAATACGAGCAAGTAACATCGTCTCTATTTTTATAGATCATAACATTAAATGAGCATAACATTGGTTCTTTCTTTTTTGTGAAACTGAGAAAAAAAACTTTCCTAAAGCCAAATTTAATAATACCTACGGCAGTGTTTCTCAACCTTGACAATTTTAAGGCATGTGGACTTCAACTCCCAGAATTCCACAGCCAGCAATGCTGGCTGTGGAATTCTGGGAGTTGAAGTCCACATGCCTTAAAATTGTCAAGGTTGAGAAACACTGACCTACGGCATCACATTTTCTATTTTTCAAACAAATAAGATTCCATTCACAAGTTACCGCTCCCTATCTTCCTCCGAAAAGCTGCCATTTGACAGACTTAAGTAAAAAACAAAGCCTAAAAATTGCGAACTGCTATTGGCTGCCTTACTGACGTTATCAAATTTTTTTTTTGACGCAACGCTCTTGCCCCTTCATTGGTCGTGGAGTTGCGGGGCGGAGTCTCTCCGCTTGCAAGGTCGACGCAACAAACCAGGTGTCCAGTCCGAAGGAAGGAGAGATCGACTCCGCCTCCCACCCAGAGATAGGGTCACGTGCCCCAGTGTTTACATCCTCTCAGCTGTTTGGCTTCTCCCCCCCCCGCCCCCCCTTCTTCCTGGCGTCGTTCAGGCCAACACAAACAGTCAGGATCAGCGGCCGCGGCCGGCGGGACGAGGCTGACGGCGAGGAGAACCTTCTTTCCCCTCCCCTCCCCCCCACAACACACAGACATATACGCATTCAGTGGGCAACGTCT
>NW_015387808.1:77694-80015 GCF_001527695.2 Protobothrops mucrosquamatus | reverse complement strand
TGTCCCCCCTCGTCCTTCTCTTTGTTAAACTAGACATACCCAATTCCAGCAACCATTCCTTATATGTTTTAGCCTCTGGTCCCCTAATCTTTGTTGCTCTTCTCTGTACTCTTTCTAGAGTCTCAACATCATTTTTACACCGCGGTGACCAAAACTGGATGCAGTATTCCAAGTGTGGCCTTACCAAGGCATTGTAAAGTGGTATTAATACTTCATCTGATCTTGATTCTATCCCTCTGTTAATGCAGCTTAACACTGTGTTAGCTTTTTTGGCAGCTGCAGCACAGTGCTGGCTCATATCTAAGTGATTGTCCACTAGGACTCCGGGATCCCTCTCACAGTTACTACTATTGAGCAAGGTACCCCCTATACTATACCTGTGCATTTGGTTTTTCTTACCTAAATGTAGAACCTTGCTTTTTTCACCATTGAATTTCATTTTGTTAGATAGTGCCCAGTGTTCAAGTCTGTACAGGTCCTCCTGTATCTTAAGCCTGTCTTCTGGAGTGTTGGCTATTCCTGCCAGCTTGGTGTCATCTGCAAATTTGATGAGTTCCCCATCTATCCCATCGTCCAAATCGTTGATGAAAATGTTGAAGAGCACTGGGCCCAGTGCTCTTTCTCTCCCCCGCCCCCACTACTTCTGAAATGTGTTTAGCTTCTGGGTGCTGAATTAAGTGCACAGGAATCTGTTACTATATTGGTTTGTGCCAGAATAAGAAGTGCCCATAGTGCCTCCGATATAAATAATACTTTACCATGCAGATAATTTTCAACATATGACCGGGACCAAAAAAAAAAAGGTACTTACAACCTAGATTTGAAATTTTGACAGCAGGGCCCACTCTACATACACACGATCACATTTTGGGCACTTGGTAACCAGCCTGCATTTATGGCCATTTGCAGAATCTCACAGTCATATGATCACAATCTACCACATTTTTTGCTGGAAACCAAAGTTTACTTATGATTTCTGGAAAAAAATGCCCATTACAGGCAATGAGTTCATTTAATGACTGGTATTTGCTTAATGACCACTGCAAAAATCATAAAATTGGGCACTGTCACATGGTAACCTGCTTAACGAGCAGCAAAACTTAGGACCATAATTCCAGGTTAAATTATAGTAGATAATGGCTATGTCAATGCTGCTAACATCAGGTGTTATTGCTTTGACAACAGATGGAAATGCATTTATTTTTCTCTTTCACTTTTAGAGCTGGTTGATGCTGGGAGGGGGGATGTGGATGAGAGTCCAGTTAGTCATAACAACAATTTCAAGTCATGGGAATTCAAGGTTATTGAGCCCAGAGTTGATAACGATTTGGGGCTGGAGAGCTGTGGAGAGAGCTCACGTTTTCAAGCTAATTGGGGAATGTGATTTATGACTGTTAGTTGGAGGAGGGAATTGTGCTTTGCTACTTTGTGCCAAGGGGAGGGGAGTTCAGTTGTTGGCTTCAATTTTGTAGTGCCTATATTATGGAATAAAAGATTCTTTAAGGTAAACAATGCCTCGAAGTTCTTTTGAGGAGTTTTATCTGTCGGAACCATGACAGGCTACCTATGAATATCTTGATTGAGGTAGTCCAATTTTAAAAAATAAGCACTTATAGCACATAAACTATTACATTTCCATATTATTCATCTTAGAAGCTTGAATTATGACATTATTTTTAAGGATAAATTATATTCTGGAATATAGATATTATAAAAATAAATAAAAACAGCCTATATTAATTATAATAGTAACTGAATCTTATGCATAAACATCATTCAGGTCAACAAGGCTAACTTTTCCAGCACGGTGCATATGTATATTTAGGACTGAGCTGTATTTTTGGATGTTAATACTTTCTCTCCATGGCTTTTGCCCCACATTATTCCTTGAAATCTTGCATCAGTCCTCGCAATCCCTGTTATCATTAAGCAAGGAACACAGATCATTAAGTAAGGATCTTCTTGTGACTTTCTGGTTGCTTCCAACAAACAAAGTCAATGAGGAAATTAGCAGAAGTTATAAGTCCCAGGCACCTCACAAGCAGGCTGATGGGCAGAAAGTGGCTGCTACAGGCCATGTGTGGCTACTGCCAGGTGAGACAAGATGCATGGGGGACTGCCATGTTTTTATTTCTGTGCGTATGCTGTAGGTACACACTGTAGCTGGGAAAGAAGCACAGGAGTGTGAGCGACTTACAAGAGTAACTTGTGACCTTCTCTGCTGGCTTCCCCATTGACTTTGCTTGTGGGAAGCCAACAAGGAAGGTTGAAAATGGGGATCTTCTGACCATGAGATATTGCAACTGTCCGTAAGTACAATC
>NW_015387808.1:71855-75679 GCF_001527695.2 Protobothrops mucrosquamatus | reverse complement strand
GGCTCTGCTTGTCTTCTGTTTTTCATATCGTTGCTTAGGGCTTGGTTTTCTCTCCTATTTAATATCTACATGAAGCCACTGGGTGAGGTGATCCAATGATTTGGATGAGATACCAGCTATACATCTCCACCCCAGATCTGCTGAGTCATGTCATGGATATCCTGTCCCAGTATCTGGAGGCTCTAGGGCCCTGAATGTGACACAATTGCCTCTGATTCAGTCCAAGCAAGATGGAGTAGTAGCCTTGGGTATTTATTCCTCCTGGGAACAAGATACTTCCATAGTGATGGGGTACCATACTGGATGGGGTAGCATTGCCCCAGAAGACCTGGTGGGGTCTTCTTGAACTTATGGTTCCTGCTTGAAGAGCAGGTGGCAGCTGTGACTAGGTGGATGGATTTTGCACCAGTTACGCAAATTCCTGGACTGGTGGACTTTTCTCACAATCACTCATGCTCTTGTTACCTCTCATTTGGATTAAAGTAACATGTTATAGATGAAACTGCTCTTGAAGAGCATTCATAATCTTCAACTAGTGCAAAATGCAGCTGCATGTGTAGCTTAATGGTACAGTTATATGACACATGTAACAACATTTCTAATAGTAGCTGGTGTTTTTGGGTGCAGTTCGGAAACCAGGAGGCATATCTTCTTGGCAGCAGAACATTTTTCCTTCGGAGTTCAGGATGGCCCTGACCCTGTTAAGCTTTCATAAGACTCTTAAGATTTAGCTATGTGTGTAAGCCTGAGATCCTGAAAGTGTTAAGAGCCTGGGTACCCTAAATTTGACATGAAAAACTTTGTTAAAATATATTGTTTGGAGTCAGGTGTCCTATGATATTTGGAGTGAGCAAATACAAATTATACACCCACATATTTTGATCATATAAATAAATTATGTCATATTTGCTGATACTTTGTAATACAATCTTAATAAAACATAAAGCTTTGTTGAGCCCATGGCCTATTTTCAGTTCATGGCATTTTTATGACAAAAGAAATGCTGTACATCACATCTCTTGACAGCTGCTAACTCTCACGGGAAATGATCACCTAGAAGTCCTCCTAGTGCATAGGTGTCAAACTCGATCGCATCACATGACATATTGTGACATATCGCAATGTTTTTTGCCTTTGTGGAGCCGGGGTGAGTGTGGCCTGTGTGTGACACATCCGGCCCGTGGACCACCAGTTTGACACCCCTGTCCTAGTGTATCTTTTAAAATTAGAGCAGGGGATCCTGTTCTAAAGACGTTTGACTTCTATTATGAAGCATGTTACAATTCAGCAAAAATTGGGAAGCCTATAAGTTTCATATGCTTACGAAAATCAGTTTGGTCTAGTGGCTAAGGCACTAGGCTAGAAACCAGGAGACTATGAATTCTAGTCTTATCTTAGACATAGCTAAGAAGACTTTTCCAGTCACTGTCTCACATATTGTCATGCTTGGGTGAAATCCAATTGGTCAGTTCCTATGCAACCAATGAATAAATACTTGGTTGATCCTAAAAAAGCGGATTCTGCACTTGTGGGAAAATGCGAAGAAGAGGGAAGAAGATGATTGGCATATCTTGTTACAGGAAAATCTGTCGCTCAGTGGAAAGATACTGTTAACAGTTGAGAGAGGAACTAACAAATTTTCATTAAAACGGGTCCCCAACCCCCGGTCCGTGGACCGGTACCGGTCTGCGGCATGCCAGCAACTGGACTGCACAAACAAGCAAAGCCCCATCCGTGGGATGCAGGCAGCACACAAAACCACGCACTCTCCGGTTCTCCATGGAACCAGTCCCTGGTGCCCAAAAGGTTGGGGACCTCTGCATTAAAAGACCTGAACTTTTGTGAGCTGCACCTTATTTTTTCAGATACATGGAACAATTAAATTGATATAGGATTTAATTGGGATGAGGCAAGAGGGAAGGATTGGGAAGATAAGGTGGTCATGCAGATGCAGGTTACATGTGAGACAGATTTCAAGTTATCAGTTAACAGTTACAATGTGTTAAAAGCTCAATGGGTTTGTTGAGATGTGCTGAAATCTGTTGATGTCCAGCAGTTTCTTTTTCAGTTCTGATGTTAACTTTGGACTATCTTGGAAGGTTGAAATCCTCTGATAATACTTAGTGCTCCACAGCAGCCACCAGGGAGCCTTTCTTCACCTGGCAGCAGTCAGCCCTTACTCAGCCACACTCGCACAGTGCCATGGCAGCCACCAGACTACTCTCCCCCACCTGGAAACAACCACCAGCCCCTCCTGCTGTGCCAGAGCAACCACTTCTCCACTGGCCTACTTGCAAGTTGCTTGGGTATTGTAACTTCCTGCTGGCTTCCCCATTGACTTTTCTGAAGTTGTTAACATGGACTACCAGGATTTCCATTGCTAAATGATGTGGTCACAAGACACTGGTGTTTATGACTGCATAAACCGACAACGACACCTGGAGGAAACGGTCTATCTAGACCCGCTCCAGTCGGGCTTCAGGCCGGGATACAGCACGGAAACGGCATTGGTCACATTGGTGAATGATCTCTGGAGGGCCCGGGACAGGGGTTGTTCCTCTGTCCTAGTTCTTTTGGACCTCTCAGCGGCTTTTGATACGGTGGACCACGGTATCATGCTGCGGCGTCTGGNTTGGATTAACTAACTCTTCGTGTGGTTTTCACTTTGCTTCTTTCAGTGCATTTCCTTTGAGTGTTCTAAGATGTTTTTTGGTTTGGTTAACCAAACTTCTGCTGAAAACAGAGTTATACAAATTTTGCAAACAACTCATAAAAAAGTTAAAGCAACAGAATAAGCATAAGAACAAAATTAAATCTTGTTTATGGAAAATATAAGTTTTGTGTTTGCTAATAAAATTCTAAGGTCAACCATTTGAAAGATGTGGCTAACCGCAGAACAAAATTGTTTATTGAGTGAAACTGTCATCTACTGTTGAAAACACCACAGTGTCTGAAGAAAGTTTGTGTGAAAGGGTGTTAATAGCTTCTTCCAGGTTTGAAATATAGCTCAGTTTAGCTGGCAGTTTACATTGAAGCAAAACTGATTTTGCCAAGTTGAATATATTTGAATATTGAACATATTTAAAATGCATTTGTTTTAAAACACAATAAAAAGGCATGATGGCTCAGCTGTTAAAGACACTTGTCAACAGGAAAGCTGACAGCCTGGGTTCAAAACCTGAGCACCATGCAATAGGATAGGGTGAACTTTGCTTACTTGCCCCAGTTCCTGCAAACCTAGCAAACCTAGCAGTTCTAAAGCATGCAAATGTAAGTAGATAAATAGGTACCACTTAGGTGGTAAGGTAACATGTGCCTTGGGGTATAGTCATTCTGGCCACATGACCATGGAAATGTTTTGAGACAACGCTGGCTCAGCTAAGAAATGGAGATGAGCACTAGAATCAAATACGACTGGACAGAGGAAACCTTTACCTTTTATTTTTGTAATCTTAATAGCTATACTTTTTAATGTTATTCATTGGTGAAATTGAATAAGAACATTATTTTAAGGGCATGCTTTAAATGCATATAGGTGACTTTTTAGACAAAGGTGTAAGACTAATTTTCTTCATACAATTGAAATAGGCCAAATCATTTATTTATTTTATTTTATTTATTTTTATTTTATTTTACAGGATTTATATGCCGCCCTTCTCCCCATGGGACTCAGGGCGGCTCACAGCATATTAAAACATGATACAAAAAATTTCCCCTACTAAAAACCAATTAAAACCCAAATATTGGTAGCTGTGGCTCTTTAAAATCGTTAAAAATTGTCCCTATTTAAAACTCACCCTAGGTCAGGCCCGCTTGTTGAAAAA
>NW_015387808.1:64086-68050 GCF_001527695.2 Protobothrops mucrosquamatus | reverse complement strand
GGCTCTGCTTGTCTTCTGTTTTTCATATCGTTGCTTAGGGCTTGGTTTTCTCTCCTATTTAATATCTACATGAAGCCACTGGGTGAGGTGATCCAATGATTTGGATGAGATACCAGCTATACATCTCCACCCCAGATCTGCTGAGTCATGTCATGGATATCCTGTCCCAGTATCTGGAGGCTCTAGGGCCCTGAATGTGGCACAATTGCCTCTGATTCAGTCCAAGCAAGATGGAGTAGTAGCCTTGGGTATTTATTCCTCCTGGGAACAAGATACTTCCATAGTGATGGGGTACCATACTGGATGGGGTAGCATTGCCCCAGAAGACCTGGTGGGGTCTTCTTGAACTTATGGTTCCTGCTTGAAGAGCAGATGGCAGCTGTGACTAGGTGGATGGATTTTGCACCAGTTACACAAATTCCTGGACTGGTGGGCTTTTCTCACAATCACTCATGCTCTTGTTACCTCTCATTTGGATTAAAGTAACATGTTATAGATGAAACTGCTCTTGAAGAGCATTCATAATCTTCAACTAGTGCAAAATGCAGCTGCATGTGTAGCTTAATGGTACAGTTATATGACACATGTAACAACATTTCTAATAGTAGCTGGTGTTTTTGGGTGCAGTTCGGAAACCAGGAGGCATATCTTCTTGGCAGCAGAACATTTTTCCTTCGGAGTTCAGGATGGCCCTGACCCTGTTAGCCTTTCATAAGACTCTTAAGTTTAAGCTATGTGTGCAAGCCTGAGATCCTGAAAGTGTTAAGAGCCTGGGTACCCTAAATTTGACATGAAAAACTTTGTTAAAATATATTGTTTGGAGTCAGGTGTCCTATGATATTTGGAGTGAGCAAATACAAATTATACACCCACATATTTTGATCATATAAATAAATTATGTCATATTTGCTGATGCTTTGTAATACAATCTTAATAAAACATAAAGCTTTGTTAAGCCCATGGCCTATTTTCAGTTCATGGCATTTTTATGACATCACATCTCTTGACAGCTGCTAACTCTCACGGGAAATGATCACCTAGAAGTCCTCCTAATGCATAGGTGTCAAACTCGATCGCATCACATGACATATTGTGACATATCGCAATGTTTTTTGCCTTTGTGGAGCCGGGGTGAGTGTGGCCTGTGTGTGACACATCTGGCCCGTGGGCCACCAGTTTGACACCCCTGTCCTAGTGTATCTTTTAAAATTAGAGCAGGGGATCCTGTTCTAAAGACGTTTGACTTCTATTATGAAGCATGTTACAATTCAGCAAAAATTGGGAAGGCTATAAGTTTCATATGCTTACGAAAATCAGTTTGGTCTAGTGGCTAAGGCACTAGGCTAGAAACCAGGAGACTATGAATTCTAGTCTTATCTTAGACATAGCTAAGAAGACTTTTCCAGTCACTGTCTCACACATTGTCAGGCTTGGGTGAAATCCAATTGGTCAGTTCCTATGCAACCAATGAATAAATACTTGGCTGATCCTAAAAAAGCGGATTCTGCCCTTGTGGGGAAATGCGAAGAAGAAGAGGGAAGAAGATGATTGGCATATCTTGTTACAGGAAAAATCTGTCACTCAGTGGAAAGATACTGTTAACAGTTGAGAGAGGAACTAACAAATTTCATTAAAACGGGTCCCCAACCCCCGGTCCGTGGACCGGTACCGGTCTGCGGCATGCCAGCAACTGGGCTGCACAAACAAGCAAAGCCCCATCCGTGGGATGCAGGCAGCACACAAAACCACGCACTCTCCAGTTCTCCATGGAACCAGTCCCTGGTGCCCAAAAGGTTGGGGACCTCTGCATTAAAAGACCTGAACTTTTATGAGCTGCACCTTATTTTTTCAGATACATGGAACAATTAAATTGATATAGGATTTAATTGGGATGAGGCAAGGGGGAAGGATTGGGAAGATAAGGTGGTCATTCAGATGCAGGTTACATGTGAGACAGATTTCAAGTTATCAGTTAACAGTTACAATGTGTTAAAAGCCCAATGGGTTTGTTGAGTTGTGCTGAAATCTGTTGATGTCCAGCAGTTTCTTTTTCAGTTCTGATGTTAACTTTGGACTATCTTGGAAGGTTGAAATCCTCTGATAATACTTAGTGCTCCACAGCAGCCACCAGGGAGCCTTTCTTCACCTGGCAGCAGTCAGCCCTTACTCAGCCACACTCGCACAGTGCCATGGCAGCCACCAGACTACTCTCCCCCACCTGGAAACAACCACCAGCCCCTCCTGCTGTGCCACAGCAACCACTTCTCCACTGGCCTACTTGCAAGTTGCTTGGGTATTGTAACTTCCTGCTGGCTTCCCCATTGACTTTTCTGAAGTTGTTAACATGGACTACCAGGATTTCCATTGCTAAATGATGTGGTCACAAGACACTGGTGTTTATGACTGCATAGCTTAGTGATAGATATTTTGGTTCCAATTACTGCTGTTAAATGAGGACTTCCTGTCTGAAGATACCTCTTTTGGGGACCTGTGATGGTACCATTTTTTTGAGTATAGGCTCAAAGCAGATATCTGTTGCAGGGTCTGGTTGTCTTGTTGTTTCTTGCTGCTTATAGATTTTTTCAGGCCGGTTCTCTGTTTGCAAGGGGCCTGCCATCTCATGCTTGAAAAAGTTCACTGACGTTGTCCAGTAAGAGTTAATATACCTTATTAACAATTCTTTTGAGTGGCTTGAACTATGAGTGACAGCTGGTGGTATTCTGTTGTTTTCATTTTGTAGTCCTATTGTAGCTAGGTCTCTCCTGGCTCTGCTCTGTTGATTTGTCTATTGATCATGTTTGGTAGGTAGTTCAGTTTCCTGAATGCCTGATTTAATATCATTCAGTTGAGCAGATCAGAACAAATGAGGCTGTAGTTAAAACCTCAGAATAGATGATAGTGTTGACAGTGTGTTCCAGATAGAAAGAGGAAATATGTGGTTATGCAAGGAGATCTGTAAGCTTTCTAAATAACATCGTGTTTATGTGTCCATTGTATAGTTTTACCATGACATCAGGAAATGAACTTGTTCTCTAGATGCTTGATGCTGAGGCTAAAAGCAAGGAGAAAATTGTTGAAGTCATGATGGAATTACATGAGATGCCCTTTCTATGGGTCTAAATGATGAAACATCATTACTGAAACTCAAGGATAGCTGAGGTTTTAGATTGTAAGAATTGCAAACGTATTGCTCTAGATATGTTTGCTTATTGTAAAGACATATGCTATGGTTGTGTCACTAACTTGCAGGTATATGTTGCTACCAAAGGAGAAGTAGTTATGGGTGGGAATAAGACTGAGAAAGAAGAATTGTTTTGCCTGCTGGAAATACTTTTAAGCATAATTACTTGGGCAACAGTAACAATTTGAACAGCTTTTTTTCTGTTAAGAGATACTTTTTAATCAGTTTAGTTATCTGTGGAGTATGTACTTTTCAGAATTTTTCAACTATTCAGAATGGGAGAAGTTTTAAAACTAAGTTGCTGAAAATGCTTCATTAATTACAGTATTGGCACCTCGACTTCAGTTTCATGTGTTTGGCAGCATTTTGTTTTATTTATTTATTTATTATTTAAATTTATATACCGCCCTATCTCCCTTACGGGACTCAGGGCGGTGAACAGGCAATAATAAAAATCACAATAAATATTAAATAAAAAGCCTGCTCTAAAATATCCCATATCAAACCCCTAGCAAAGCCCAGTCAAAACTACGCCAGGCCGGCCGCATGGAATAGATGGGTTTTCAAGGCTCGGCGGAAGAGGTGCAGGTCCGTAGTTGTACGTAGGTCGGGGGGTAGGTCATTCCAGAGGGCAGGAGCTGCCACAGAGAAGGCTCTCCCCCTGGGGGTCGCCAGCCGGCATTGACTGGCCGACGGCACCCTAAGGAGGCCCTCTCTGTGGGAGCGGACTGGTCGAAGGGAGATATTTGGTAGGAGGCGGTCTTGCAAATACCTAGGTCCATT